>NC_079400.1:21681303-21821303 GCF_029220125.1 Pseudoliparis swirei
GTTATTATGGTATATTATGGTCTGTTGTTATGGTATATTATGGTCTGTTATGGTATATTATGGTCTGTTGTTATGGTATATTATGGTCTGTTATTATGGTATATTATGGTCTGTTATGGTATATTATGGTCTGTTGTTATGGTATATTATGGTCTGTTGTTATGGTATATTATGGTTCTTTCTGTGTTTCTTTATGTAATATAATTCATATTTCTTCTAAAATATATAAATTTTTATTTTTGACTGCCACTTAATTATATATTTAGTTTAATGTATTTCTTTCTTTGCATTAGTTCTGGTCACTGAGATGTAACCAACTTTGGCCTCTGGCTTCATCATCAGTGTGTGAAGTACTCTGAACCCGTCGCTCCTCATGAGAGACCTTCATCCTATTGATTGGTTGTTATTCCTCCTCGTCTTCTCATAAAGAGGTTAGTTTCCTTATTGGATGCAGACAGCGAGGTGTGTGTGTGTGTGTGCAGGGCGGTGTTGACGCTCATAAACGACGTCACCTTGTATTTTTGCTGCAGATCATAAACGTGTTTCCTTGGATACGAACACAGGTTTCCTATTCAGATCAACGAGCTTTGATGAGTTTCAGAAGCAAAACCAAAACATCTTGTTTTATAGTTTATATATTCGCACTGACTTGTGTGTGGTGATGAAAACACGCGTGACACGCTCACTTCCTGTTTCCTCAGCTCGCCACGTGGGACTCGGTCCACGGGCTGAACGGCAGCCTGAAGGAGAGCCGCATAGAGAATGGCATGCTGGGAGTCACCGTCAGAGTGGTCACCCTGCTGGTGGGTAGTGTGTGTGTGTGTGTTTGCGTGAGTGAGAGTGTGACGTCTGACCCCCCCCCCCCCCCCCCCCTGCAGGAGGACCCCTTCGTCATGGTGGCTGAGAACATCCTGGGTCAGCCTAAGATGTACAAAGGCTTCTCCATCGACGTGCTGGACGCGCTCGCCAAGGTCCTGGGCTTCAAATACGAGATCTACCAGGTGGGGCTTAGTTCAGGTTCAGTTCAGGTTCATTTCAGGCTGAGTTCAGGCTTAGTTCAGGTTTACTTCACATTTAGTTCAGGCTTAGTTCAGGCTTAGTTCAGGCTGAGTTCAGGTTAACTTCACGTTTAGTTCAGGCTTAGTTCAGGTTTAGTTCAGGCTGAGTTCAGGTTTAGTTCAGGCTGAGTTCAGGTTTACTTCACGTTTAGTTCAGGCTTAGTTCAGGCTTAGTTCAGGTTTAGTTCAGGCTTAATTCAGGCTTAGTTCAGGTTTAGTTCAGGTTTAGTTCAGGCTGAGTTCAGGTTTAGTTCAGGCTTAGTTCAGGTTTAGTTCAGGCTTAGTTCACATTTAGTTCAGGCTTAGTTCAGGCTTAGTTCAGGCTGAGTTCAGGTTTAGTTCAGGCTGAGTTCAGGCTTAGTTCAGGTTTACTTCAGACTTAGTTCAGGTTTACTTCAGGCTTAGTTCAGGTTTAGACGAGGTGAACTTACTAACTGGCGGCCCTTCCCTCCAGGTGGCCGACAGTAAATACGGCTCTCAGCTGCCCAACGGCTCGTGGAACGGAATGATCGGTGACCTCATCCACAAGGTGAGAGGCCGGCGAGACCACTGGAGGCGGCTTGAGCTCAAAACATGAATACTCGTCCCTGATTGGCCGACGCCCCCTTTCGCCTCTTCCCCCAGAGAGCCGACCTGGCGGTGTCGGCCATCACCATCACGCCGGAGCGGGAGAACGTGGTGGACTTCAGCAAGCGCTACCTGGACTACAGCGTGGGCATCCTGCTGCGGAAGCCCGAGGAGAAGATCAACATCTTCTCCCTGTTCGCGCCCTTCGACCTCGCCGCCGCCGTCTGGGCCTGCATCGCCGCCGCCATCCCCGTGGTGGGCGTGCTCATCTTCCTGCTCAACAGGCTGCAGGCGCTGCGCTCCGCCCAGAACGCACCGCCGGGCCACACCCCCACCGGGGGGGCGGGCTCCCTGCACAGCGCCGTGTGGATCGTCTACGGGGCGTTCGTCCACCAAGGTGAGCGGGAAAGACGGACGTGGCGGGAAAGGAAGTGGCGGGAAAGAATGTGGCGGGAAAGAACCTGCATATGTTTACCACCGGGACCTGACTCTTTCCGTCATCATCTTTTAAAGACACGCTCTCAGCCAGCCGGGGGTTTTATTACCGTGAGATGAACCCAAATAAACCGATTCAGTGATTTATTTCACAATCAACGGATTGGGAATGTTGAAATAACTTCGCTAGACGCGACGCCAAAAATAAATGAATTAGCTCAGTGCTAGCGATGTTATCGTCGTAGCCGCTCCATCGACGCTCAAAGTAACGCCGTCTCAATAACTCGTGAATCAATAATCTCGGAAAGAAATACGGCAACGATGTTCTGGTGTACGATCGAGAATCCATTCGGGGAACACTCGGCTGGTCTCCGTGGTTACCTGGTGCCTCCAGAGCTCTGAGAGGCGGACCACGGGTCAGTCGCCACCTGAAGGAACCATTCTCACTCAGAAAGCTCCCCAAGCGGTGGCGACCTGCCTCCCTGAGCTTTGGTGAGCTTTGACCGTCACACGAGGAGACGGGCGCTGCTCCGGGCTTCACGTCATCTCCAGAACGTTCTCGCCGTCCTGGAGCCGATCGGAGCCGCAGGAGAAGGATCTGCTCGTGAAGACGGGTTTCAATTAGTTTTGGGGTTGAGAGTGGAGCCGCTCCTCGGATCACACGGCAAGAAGAGAGGAGCGACACTGAAGGTCAAGAGCTCAGGAAGACACACAGGAAGGGGCCGCACACAGGAAGGGGACGCACACAGGAAGGGGACGCACACAGGAAGGGGCCGCACACAGGAAGGGGCCGCACACAGGAAGGGGCCGCACACAGGAAGGGGACGACACAGGAAGGGGACGCATGTGAAGGGCCGACTACGTGAAGGGACGCACACAGGAAGGGACGACATGGAAGGGGCCGCACACAGTGAAGGACGCATGACAGGAAGGCCTCACAGGAAGGGGCCGACACAGGAAGCGGGACGACACAGAAGGGGCCGCACAGGAAGGACGACACAGGAAGGCCCCACAGGAAGGGCCGCACAGAAGGGACGACATAAGGAAGGGCCCCACACAGAAGGGCCACACAGGAAGGACGCACAGAAGGACGACAGGAAGGCCGACACAGAAGGGGGACGCACACAGGAAGGACGCGACAGAAGGGGCCGCATACAGGAAGGACGCAGACACAGTGAAGGCCCATACAGGAAGGGGCCGCATTATTGCAGGCGGGACGCACACAGGAAGGGGCCGCACACAGGAAGGGGCCGCACACAGGAAGGGGACGCACACAGGAAGTGGACGCACACAGGAAGGGGCCGCACACAGGAAGGGGCCGCACACAGGAAGGGGACGCACACAGGAAGGGGCCGCATTAAGGAAGGGACGACGATGGAAGGCCCCACACAGGAAGGGGGCCGCATTGTGAAGGGACGATGAAGGGGCCCCACATGTAGCACGCATACAGGGGCCGCATACAGGGAAGGACGCACATAAGGGATGACAGTGGAAGGGGCCCCACACAGAAGGGGCCGCATTAGCTTTTAGTTGGGACGACAGGAAGGGGCCATTGTGAAGGACGACATATGAAGGGGCCCCACATAGAAGGGGCCGCATACAGGAAGGACGACACAGGAAGGGGGCCCCACATTGGTGAAGGGGCCGCACGTCATGGAAGGGACGCACAGAAGGGGGACGGACAGAAGGGGCCGCACAGCGGAAGGGGACTATTATTGCAGCGGACGACACAGGAAGGGGCCGCATTGAAGCTGGGACGACAGGAAGGGGCCCCACACAGGAAGGGGCCGACACAGAAGGGACGCACACAGGAAGGGGCCGCACACAGGAAGGGGACGCACACAGGAAGGGGCCCCACACAGGAAGGGGCCGCACACAGGAAGGGGACGCACACAGGAAGGGGCCCCACACAGGAAGGGGCCGCACAGGTGGAAGGGGACTATTGCGAGTGACGCATATAGCGCCGCACACAGAAGGGGACGCACAGTGGAAGTGACGCATACAGAAGGGGCCGCACACAGGAAGGGGACGCACACAGGAAGGGGCCCCACACAGGAAGGGGCCGCACACAGGAAGGGGACGCACACAGGAAGGGGCCGCACACAGGAAGGGGCCGCACACAGGAAGCGGGGACGCATATTGCAAGGGACGCACACAGAAGGGCTTAATACAGGAAGGGGCCGCACACAGAAGGGGACTATTACAGGAAGGCCGACAGGAAGTGGACGCACACAGGAAGGGGCCCCACACAGGAAGGGGCCGCACACAGGAAGGGGACGCACACAGGAAGGGGCCCCACACAGGAAGGGGCCGCACACAGGAAGGGGACGCACACAGGAAGGGCCGCATACAGGAAGGTATTTTCACAGGAAGGGCTCACACAGGAAGGGCCGCAGACACAGGAAGGGGACGACAGGAAGGGGGCCTACACAGGAAGGCCGCACAGGAAGGGGACGACAGGAAGGGACGCACAGAAGGGGACGATTGATGAGTGAAGGGGCCCCACACAGGAAGGGCTGCACAGGAAGGGGATATAGTTGGGGCCCCACACAGGAAAGGGGGCCGCATATTGGTGAAGTTGGGACGACAGGGACGACAGGAAGGCCCCACACAGAAGGCCGCGACACAGAAGGCCGCACAGAAGGATGACATAAGGAAGGGGCCCCACACAGAAAGCAGCCGACATGAAGGGACGACAGGAAGGGGCCCAGTACACAGGCGCCTACACAGGAAGGACTTATTACAGGAAGGCCGACACAGGAAGGACTTAATACAGGAAGGGGACGACAGGAAGGGGGCCCCAAGGCTAGAAGGCCCACAGGAAGGGGCCGTGACACAGGAAGGGGGCCGCACAGGAAGGGGACGACACAGGAAGTGGACGACACAGAAGTGGATTTATTACAGGAAGGCCGCGACACAGAAGTGGCCGCACACAGTGAAGGGCAGCACAAGGTGAAGGGCCACAGAAGTGGATGCACAGGAAGTGGCCGACACAGGAAGTGGTCAAACACAGGAAGGCCGCAGACACAGGAAGCGGGACGCACATGGAAGTGACGACACAGAAGGGCCGCACAGGAAGGGGCCGCACACATGAAGTGGACGCACACAGGAAGGGGCCGCACACAGGAAGGGGACGCACACAGGAAGTGGATGCACACAGGAAGTGGCCGCACACAGGAAGTGGCCGCACACAGGAAGGGGACGCACACAGGAAGTGGACGCACACAGGAAGGGGCAGCACACAGGAAGGGGCCGCACACAGGAAGTGGATGCACACAGGAAGTGGCATTATGGGGGGGGGCGCCGCGCACACACAGGAGGTGGGCCTTTGGGAAGGGGCCGCACACAGTGGCCACTTTTGGGAGGGCAGCCTGGAAGGGCCGCACAGGGTGGATGCACACAGGAAGTGGACGCACACAGGAGAAGGGGCCGCACACAGGAAGGGGCCGCACACAGGAAGTGGCCGCACACAGGAAGGGGCACACAGAAGGCCGCAGTGGGCCAGCACACAGGAAGCGGATGCACACAGAAGTGGCCGGCACAGGAAGTGGCCAGACACAGGAAGGGCAGCACGACAGGAAGTGGATCTATTGTGACAGGAGGCCGCAGACAGGAAGGGACGCTTTACAGTGAAGGGACGGACAGAAGTGGGCCGGGGTGACACAGGAAGGGGACGCATACAGGAAGCGACCATTGGCCAGTAGGGGCCTTACACATTGGTGAAGGGGCTGTGGGAGGGAACCGCACACAGGAAGGGGCCTTTTGGGAGTGGCCGCTGGGAAGGGCACACAGGAAGGGACCCGCACACAGGAAGGATGCACACAGGAAGTAGCCCTTTTGAGGACGCGCACACACAGGAGGGGCCGACATTGCGAAGTGTGATGCACACAGGAGTGGCCTTTACAGGAGTGGCCAGCACACACAGGAAGAGGCACTTTTGGGAGTGGGCCGCACACACACACAGAGGACGCACACAGGAGTGGACAGCACACAGGTAGGGCACACGGAAGAGCTGCTTTGAAGGGCCGCACTTTGCAGGTGGGCAGCCACACAGGAAGGGCTGCCATGCAGGAAAGGGGCCTGGGAGTGAGGGCACACAGGAAGGGGCCGCACACAGGAAGGGGCAGCACACAGTGAAGTGGGCCTTGCACACAGGAAGACGCCAGAGTAGTTTTAGGAAGGGCGCACTTTGAGAGGCGCGACACAGGAAGGGGGCACAGGAAGGATGCACACAGGAGGCTTAGGGGGCCACACACAGGAAGAACTACGCTGCATGCAGGAAGAGGGGACTTTTACAGGAAGTGACGCGAATAGAAGTGGCCGCACACTCCGTCCCAGCTGCAGCTATTATGGTCTGGCCGGTTGCCGGGGAAACCAATGAGGACTGACGGCTTGAGATTAGATGCACGTCCTCAATGTAGCACTCTGTGTGTGTGTGTCTCTGTGTGTGTGTGTGTGTGTCTGTGTGTGTGTGAACCTGTGTGTGTCAGGTGTGTGTGTGTAACTAGGTGTGTGTGTGTCTGTGTGTGTGTGTGTGTGTGTCTGTGTGTGTGTGTGTGTGTCTGTGTGTGTGTGTGTGTGAGTCTCTGTGTGAGTGTGTGTGTGTGTGTGTGTGTAGGGGGGGGGGGCGCGGTGGGCTCCGTGGCCCTGAGGATCGTGATGGGCAGCTGGTGGCTCTTCACCCTCATCGTGTGCTCGTCCTACACGGCCAACCTGGCAGCGTACCTCACCGTGTCACGCATGGACCACGCCATCCGGTGAGCTCACACACACACACACACAGAGACTCACACACACACACACAGACACACACAGAGAGACTCACACACACACAGAGACTCACACACACACACACAGAGACTCACACACACACACACACACAGGGCTCACACAGACACACACACACACAGAGACTCTCACACACACACACACAGAGACTCACACACACACACACACACAGAGACTCACACACACACACACACACACACACAGAGACTCACACACACACACACACACACAGAGACTCACACACACACACACAGAGACACACACACACAGAGACTCACACACACACACACACAGAGACTCACACACACACACACAGAGACACACACACACAGAGACTCACACACACACACACACAGAGACTCACACACACACACACACACACAGAGACTCACACACACACACACACAGAGACTCACACACACAGAGAGAGAGACACACACACACACACAGAGACACACACACACACACAGACACACACACACAGAGACTCACACACACACACACAGAGACACACACACACAGAGACTCACACACACACACACAGAGACACACACACACACAGAGACTCACACACACACACACACACACACAGAGACTCACACACACAGAGACTCACACACACACACAGAGACTCACACACACACAGAGACTCACACACACACACACACACACAGAGACTCACACACACACACACACACAGAGAGAGAGAGACTCACACACACAGAGACTCACACACACACACACACACACACACACACAGAGACTCACACACACACACAGAGACTCACACACACACACACACACACACACAGAGACTCACACACACACACACACAGAGACACACACACACACACACAGAGACTCACACACACACAGAGACACACACACACACACACACACACACAGAGACTCACACACACACACAGAGACTCACACACACACACACAGAGACTCACACACACACACACAGAGACTCACACACACACACACACAGAGAGAGACTCACACACAGAGAGAGACTCACACACACACAGAGACTCACACACACACACACACACACACACACACACAGAGACTCACACACAGAGACACACACACACACACACAGAGACTCACACACACACAGAGACTCACACACACACACACACACACACACACACACACACACAGAGAGAGAGACTCACACACAGAGAGAGAGAGAGACACACACACACACAGAGACACACACACACAGAGACTCTCACAGAGACTCACACAGAGACTCACACACACACACACACACACAGAGAGACTCACACACACACAGAGACTCACACACACACACAGAGACTCACACACACACACACACACACACAGAGACTCACACACACACACAGAGACTCACACACACACACAGAGACTCACACACACACACACACACACACAGACTCACACACACAGAGACTCACACACACACACACACAGAGAGAGAGAGACTCACACACACAATATTGTTGACACACACACACAACTCACTGACTCACACACTCCACACACACACGTCTCACCCTGTCACACACTCACACACACTCTCTGGAGCCGTGTGATTGGTCGACCCTCAAGAGAAGAGCTGCTCGTCTGAGGAAGACGTTTATATATTCGTACATTCAGGAGGAAGAGTTCAACTAGAACATGAATATTCATGAGGTCCAGAGTGCCCTCATGAGGGACAGCGAGGGGAGATCAACACTCCTGTGTGGGGGTTTGTTGTTGTTTACTAAATTAAAACAACATGTTTGTTGTTCAAACATCTCGAGGCACAAATTAATTATTTGGTCTCGTGGGCGTCAACTAAAAACTCCTGTCCCCTGTCTCCTGTCTCCTGTCCCCTGTCTCCTGTCCCCTGTCCCTGTCTCCTGTCCCCTGTCTCCTGTCTCCTGTCCCCTGTCCCCTGTCTCCTGTCCCCTGTCTCCTGTCTCCTGTCCCCTGTCTCCTGTCCCCTGTCTCCTGTCCCCTGTCTCCTGTCTCCTGTCTCCTGTCTCCTGTCCCCTGTCTCCTGTCCCCTGTCTCCTGTCTCTGTCTCCTGTCCCCTGTCTCCTGTCTCCTGTCTCCTGTCCCTGTCTCCTGTCTCCTGTCCCCTGTCCCCTGTCTCCTGTCTCCTGTCCCCTGTCTCCTGTCTCCTGTCCCCTGTCTCCTGTATTGTCCTGTCTCCTGTCTCCTGTCCCCTGTCTCCTGTCCCCTGTCTCCTGTCCCCTGTCTCCTGTCCCCTGTCTCCTGTCCCCTGTCTCCTGTCCCCTGTCCCTGTCTCCTGTCCCTGTCTCCTGTCCCCTGTCTCCTGTCCCCTGTCTCCTGTCCCATGTCCCCCCTGTCTGTCCCCTGTCTCCTGTCTCCTGTCCCCTGTCTCCTGTCTCATGTCCCCTGTCTCCTGTCCCCTGTCCTGTCGTCCCTGTCCCCTGTCTCCTGTCTCCTGTCTCCTGTCCCCGTCCCCTGTCTCCTGTCCCCTGTCCCCTGTCTCCTGTCTCCTTCCCCTGTCCCCTGTCTCCTGTCCCTGTCTCCTGTCCCCTGTCTCCTGTCCCCTGTCTCCTGTCTCCTGTCCCCTGTCTCCTGTCCCTGTCTCCTGTCCCCTGTCTCCTGTCCCCTGTCCCCTGTCCCCTGTCCCTGTCTCCTGTCTCCTGTCCCCTGTCCCCTGTCTCCTGTCTCCTGTCCCCTGTCCCCTGTCCCCTGTCTCCTGTCCCCTGTCTCCTGTGTCCTCAGCTCCCTCCAGGACCTGGCCCAGCAGCCTGAGGTGGTCTTCGGCACCGTTAGAGACTCGGCGGTCTACGACTTCTTCAGGACCAAAGGGACCAACCGGCTGCAGCCGGACGGGACCTACGCCGCCCTGTGGAGGGGCCTGAGCCGGGGGCGGAGCCACGGCCTGGACCCCCTGGTGGACAGCCCGGCAGAGGGCATCCTGAAGGTGGTGTGTGTGTGTGTGTGTGTGTGTGTGTGTGTGTGTGTAGTTCTTCTTCTCTTCTTTAAAGTGTGCTGCTGCTCTCTAACAGGTCCAGTGTTTCCATGGGAACCGGACCTGAGCGGTGATGTCATGCCTCTGGTTAACGTTCAGTGTGCCCCCCCCCCCTCGCCTGCAGGCGAAGCGCGGCCCCTACGCCTTCCTGTGGGACCGGGCGGTGCTGGAGTACGCCGCCCTGACGGACGCCGACTGCACCGTCACCGTGTCGGGGGACGCCGGCAGCAGCAAGGGCTACGGGGTCGCCACGCAGCACGGGAGCCCCTACCGGGACCTGCTGTCCCTCAGGTGACACACACACACACAGTCACACAGATACACACACACACCTATACTACACCTATACACACACACACACACAGACACACACACACCTCCTCTCCCGCTCCGTGTTACACAACATGGTGGCTGATGGGGGGGGGGGGGCTGCCAGACTCCCCCCCCTATTTAGGGATTCATTCTGAGTTAAGAGTGTTTCCTCTTCCTGGTTCAGCGTCCCACTGCTCGCCGTGTGGCGTTCAGGGACCACCAGGAATAATGTGCCCCCCCCCCCCCCCCCCCAGGATCCTGGAGCTGCAGGAGAAAGGCGACCTGGACGTCCTGAAGCAGAAGTGGTGGCCGCGCGCCGGCCGCTGTGACCTCAGCAGCCTGGCCGCCTCCCACCCTGACGGGCGCTCCCTGAAGCTGCAGAGCTTCGCCGGCGTGTTCTGCGTCCTCGCCGCCGGCCTGCTGCTCGCCTGCCTGGTGGCGGCGCTGGAGGCGTGGTGGAGCCGCTGGAGCGGCCGGCAGCCCCTAGAGGTGAGGGCCCCGCCCACACCCAGCTGTAGAGGGAGGGGGCGGGGCCAGGGAGAACATGCTCAGGGGGCGGGCCAGGGACAACATGCTCAGGGGGCGGGGCCTGGGACAACATGCTCAGGGGGCGGGCCAGGGACAACATGCTCAGGGGGCGGGGCCAGGGATAACATGCTCAGGGGGCGGGGCCAGGGAGAACATTCTCAGGGGGCGGGGCCAGGGATAACATGCTCAGGGGGCGGGGCCAGGGAGAACATGCTCACCTGAACACAACTACACCTGAACACGACTACACCTGAACACGACTACACCTGAACACAACTACACCTGAACACGGCTACATCTGAACACAACTACACCTAAACACGACTACACCTGAACACGACTACACCTGAACACAACTACACCTGAACACAACTACACCTGAAATACCCACGACACAAAAACACCTTTACCTGAACAAGACTACACCTGAACACAACTACACCTGAACACGACTACACCTGAACACAACTACACCTGAACACGACTACACCTGAACACAACTACATCTGAACACAACTACACCTGAACACAACTACACCTAAACACGACTACACCTGAACACGACTACACCTGAACACAACTACACCTGAACACAACTACACCTGAACACGACTACACCAAAACACAACTACACCTGAACAAGACTACACCTGAACACAACTACACCTGAACAAGACTACACCTAAACACAACTACACCTGAACACCCAGCAGACACCAGAGGCTCATGGATGCTGAACTACAGGCAGTGCATGTTGTGTAGCAGAAGAGGTGTGCGCTCCACGTTGCCGCTGGTTGTCCTCTGTGTCGCGATAATGATGTCACTGTGGACTTCCCTCTCTCCATCCTCCCTGTGGTGACCCGAGGCTGTGTGTGATCTCTCAGGTTACGAAGGATTACAGACTGCCAAGTGTTTCTGGTCCTTTGACCTATCATGACATTACATCACCGGAGGGGAGGAGGGACATGTGGCCAGACAGAGAGAGAGGCTGGGAGGAAGCAGGAGCTATTGATACAGGTCAGAAAGACCTCTACGCAACCATCATCACCACCTCTACGCAACCACCACCATCACCTCTACGCCACCATCACCATCACCTCTATGCAACCATCACCACCACCTCTACGCAACCACCACCATCATCTCTATGCAACCATCACCTCTACGCCACCATCACCATCACCTCTACGCAAACGTCACCACCACCTCTACGCAACCACCACCATCACCTCTACGCCACCATCACAATCATCTCTATGCAACCATCACCTCTACGCAACCACCACCATCACCTCTATGCAACCATCACAATCACCTCTATGCAACCATCACCTCTACGCCACCATCACCTCTACGCAACCATCACCTCTATGCAACAATCACAATCACCTCTATGCAACCATCACAATCACCTCTATGCAACCATCACCTCTACGCAACCATCACCATCACCTCTATGCAACCATCACAATCACCTCTCTGCAACCATCACAATCACCACTATGCAACCACCACCATCACCTCTATGCAACCATCACCTCTACGCCACCATCACAATCATCTCTATGCAACCATCACCTCTACGCCACCATCACCACCACCTCTACGTAACCATCACAATCACCTCTATGCAACCACCACCATCACCTCTATGCAACCATCACCTCTAGGCAACCATCACCATCACCTCTATGCAACCATCACAATCACCTCTATGCAACCATCACCTCTACGCCACCATCACCTCTACGCAACCATCACCTCTATGCAACAATCACAATCACCTCTATGCAACCATCACAATCACCTCTATGCAACCATCACCTCTACGCAACCATCACCATCACCTCTATGCAACCATCACAATCACCTCTATGCAACCATCACAATCACCTCTATGCAACCACCACCATCACCTCTATGCAACCATCACCTCTACATAACCATCACCATCACCTCTATGCAACCATCACAATCACCTCTATGCAACCATCACCATCACCTCTATGCAACCATCACAATCACCTCTATGCAACCACCACCATCACCTCTATGCAACCATCACCTCTAGGCAACCATCACCATCACCTCTATGCAACCATCACAATCACCTCTATGCAACCATCACCTCTACGCAACCATCACCATCACCTCTATGCAACCATCACAATCACCTCTATGCAAACATCACCATCACCTCTATGCAACCATCACAATCACCTCTATGCAACCATCACAATCAACTCTATGCAACCACCACCATCACCTCTATGCAACCATCACCTCTACGCAACCATCACCATCACCTATATGCAACCATCACAATCACCTCTATGCAATCACCACCATCACCTCTATGCAACCATCACAATCACCTCAATGCAACCATCACCTCTACGCAACCACCACCATCACCTCTATGCAACCACCACCATCACCTCTACGCAACCATCACCATCACCTCTATGCAACCATCACCTCTACGCCACCATCACCTCTACGCCACCATCACCTCTACGCAACCATCACCTCTATGCAACAATCACAATCACCTCTATGCAACCATCACAATCACCTCTATGCAACCATCACCTCTACGCAACCATCACCATCACCTCTATGCAACCATCACAATCACCTCTCTGCAACCATCACAATCACCTCTATGCAACCACCACCATCACCTCTATGCAACCATCACCCCACGCCACCATCACAATCATCTCTATGCAACCATCACCTCTACGCCACCATCACCACCACCTCTACGTAACCATCACAATCACCTCTATGCAACCACCACCATCACCTCTATGCAACCATCACCTCTAGGCAACCATCACCATCACCTCTATGCAACCATCACAATCACCTCTATGCAACCATCACCTCTACGCCACCATCACCTCTATGCAACCATCACCTCTATGCAACAATCACAATCACCTCTATGCAACCATCACAATCACCTCTATGCAACCATCACCTCTACGCAACCATCACCATCACCTCTATGCAACCATCACAATCACCTCTATGCAACCACCACCATCACCTCTATGCAACCATCACCTCTACACAACCATCACCATCACCTCTATGCAACCATCACAATCACCTCTATGCAACCATCACCATCACCTCTATGCAACCATCACAATCACCTCTATGCAACTACCACCATCACCTCTATGCAACCATCACCTCTAGGCAACCATCACCATCACCTCTATGCAAACATCACAATCACCTCTATGCAACCATCACCTCTACGCAACCATCACCATCACCTCTATGCAACCATCACAATCACCTCTATGCAAACATCACCATCACCTCTATGCAACCATCACAATCACCTCTATGCAACCATCACAATCACCTCTATGCAACCATCACCTCTACGCAACCATCACCATCACCTCTATGCAACCATCACAATCACCTCTATGCAATCACCACCATCACCTCTATGCAACCATCACAATCACCTCAATGCAACCATCACCTCTACGCAACCACCACCATCACCTCTATGCAACCACCACCATCACCTCTACGCAACCATCACCATCACCTCTATGCAACCATCACAATCATCTCTATGCAACCATCACAATCACCTCTATGCAACCATCACAATCACCTCTATGCAACCATCACCACCACCTCTACATAACCATCACAATCACCTCTATGCAACCATCGCAATCATCTCTATGCAACCATCACAATCACCTCTATGCAACCATCGCAATCATCTCTATGCAACCATCACAGTCACCTCTATGCAACCATCGCAATCATCTCTATGCAACCATCATAATCACCTCTACGTAACCATCACAATCACCTCTATGCAACCATCGCTATCATCTCTATGCAACCATCACAATCACCTCTATGCAACCATCACCTCTACGCCACCATCACCTCTACACCACCATCACCTCTACGCAACCATCACCTCTCTGCAACAATCACAATCATCTCTATGCAACCATCACAATCACCTCTATGCAACCATCACAATCACCTCTATGCAACCATCACAATCACCTCTATGCAACAATCACAATCATCTCTATGCAACCATCAAAATCACCTCTATGCAACCATCACAATCACCTCTATGCAACCATCACAATCACCTCTATGCAACCACCACCATCACCTCTATGCAACCATCACCTCTACGCAACCATCACCATCACCTCTATGCAACCAGAAGAATCAAAAGACACAAAAAACTGCCAAATTCATCTTGAACGCTTGTTCCTAATCGGTATGGATTATGGATGATTGATGATTGATGATTGATTATTGATGATTGATGATTGATGATTGATTATTGATGATTGATGATTGATTATTGATGATTGATTATTGATGATTGATTATTGATGATTGATGATTGATTATTGATGATTGATGATTGATTTGGTTGTTGGTTGTCTCTCTCTTTGCAGACGATGTGATGATTAAAGCGTTGAGTGAAGCCCCCCCCCCCCCCCCCCCCACATTCGTGCCTTTCTGTTGCTTTGCTTCAGTCGGCCATCTTTAACACATCTCATATGGGCTGACCTTTGACCTTTGACCTTTCATTTAACATGAATCATAAAGTATTTCATCATTTTAAATGTGATTGGTCAAATTAAAGAAACATGAAATTATTCAATCTAAAGCTTTCCCTCTCAATAAATTACACATTTAGAAGAATAAAATAATTATTATAATAATATCGATCACAGGTATTGATCAAAGGCCTTAAACAGCAAATATGATGTTATTATATCAATAATCATTTCTTTAATTTAAACTTTTAGTTTCTACCAGTCAGTCTAAAGCTGCGTTCACACCAAAAGTGAAACTATTTTTTCGCGCAACCAAATCCCAGGAGAAGTCAACGTCCAGACGCGTGTGGCTGCAATGGACGCCATATATATTTCTTCGGCGTAGCGTTTTAGGCGTTGGCGTTTTGGCGTTTGGGGCGTTTAAGCGTTTGGCGTGCAGGCGTGGCGTTTTAGGCGTTTAGGCGTTTGGCGTTGGCGTTTTGGGTGTTTGGGGCGTTTGGGGCGTTTGGGGTGTTTGGGGCGTCGCGATGTGGGTGACACGTTCCAATTTGAAATATTTCGGCGTCATCACCAATCAGCTCGTTCTCTCTCGTAGCTGGAGGCGGAAGTCTTCCAGACGAAACGGTGACTTCATCGGAGAAAGTGACCGAGCTGAGTGAGCCGACGGTGATGGCAAGTATATATATATATATACATATGTATATATATATATACATATGTATTAGTGCTGTGAAAAATAACGCGTTAACTCAGTTAATTCAATTACAGGTTTAACTAGTTATTTTTTATTAACGCATTTAATGCATGCGCAGAATGAGCTTCCAATCCGTCTGTTGTTGGTCGTCGGGACGAAAAAAAAGTCACTTGCAAAATGAGCTTCCAATCCACCACTTCAACCTGAACTCTGTCCGCTCTCATGCAGACGGTCTGTTCATCGGTAATGATCCTTCCGCAGGTTCACCTCCGGAAACCTTGTTACGACTTCTACTTCCTGTAGATCAGGGTCTCAACACGTCGATCGCGACCTGCCAGTCGATCAGCGGTAGTGTCGGTAGATCAATGACATTAAAGAGATTGGCCCGCCCCTGACATGTTCCTCTAGAGCACGTCTTTGTTCTTTTATTAAACTAAACGTCTGTTGTTGATCGTATCTCCACAGCAGCATGTCATTTCTGTCTCTTCGCGTTGCGTTAACACTGATCGATCTCCGTCTCGCGCCACAGAGCTCCGTCGCGCATCGACCGAGCAAAACAAAAGTCACTTGTCAATCATTAAACATTGAATGGGGTCAAATTGACCCGAAAGGTAACAGGAGGGTTAAACATTCTGTTTAGGATGAAGATGTATTAATGTTCCATATGGAAGAAAACTGCTAAATAACTGCTGAGTTGCAGCACCATTGTATAGAAGAATGTATAAATGTATATATCCGTCTTTTGTCATAAATCTCTATGTTCTCACAAAATATACCGAGAATATCGGTAATATGTGATTAATCATGATTAATCCACAGAAACCTGTGATTAACCCGATTAAAATTGTAATCGTTTCACAGCCCTAATATATATACATATGTATATATATATATATATATATACAAGTATAAAGCAGAACTAGTGGTTAGTTCTTCTGGTGGATGAAGGAGATGATAACGGTCTCTACGGAGACCAGACACAGAGATAAGCCCCGCCCCTCACGGAGATAAGCCCCGCCCCTCACGGAGCGCCTCGACGCTCATGGCTTGAACACGGTGAACGGTCGAGCGAGTAAACGCACGCGCTTTGGGCGACAAGAAAAATATCTTCGCTTTTGGTGTGAACGCACCTTAAGAGAGGTAAATACATTAAATATATTATACTTCATAAAATGAGTTTGAACCTTCAGGATTATTACTTATGAAATAACATCAATAAAAGAAGAGATCATGACATCATGACCGTATGCGTGTTATTAACACACATCGTCATCACATACACGTGATGACATCATCATCACATACACGTGATGACATCATCGGATCGTTGAGTTAAAGAGAACCAACGCAGGAGCCGTGCTGCATTCAGGGACCCTCCGTCCTGTCGTAAAGCGGGGGGGTTTGTGAGGGGCGGAGTCTTTAAATCTAACATCCAATAGGAAGTCTAACAAGATCCAGATTCCATCAGAGGTCTCTCATTGGGTGAAAACCTTGAGACTTCCTGCATTAAGCTCCGCCTCCAACATCTTTACACCGTCCCGATTGGCTGCCGCCAACGGTCAACGTCAAGTTTGATTTCAAGGTGCGCCTACAGACGTGACTCTGTGGCCCCGCCCCCTAAACAACGACCACATGGCGCTCCAGCAGACCTGAACCAGTCTCCCCCCCCTCACAGGACAAGGAGGTGAACCTGGAGCAGGTGCACCTGGAGCAGGTGAACCTGGAGCAGGTGCACCGCCGTCTGAACAGCCTGCTGGACGAGGACCTGGTCCACACGCAGACCCCGGGGCCCTCTATCGAGGCCTCTGCGCTGGACATCGGCAGCATGCGGCCCAGCCCGGCCTCCCTGATGAGGGGCCCCCAGTCCATGTACCCGGGCCTCGCCGTGACCACCTTCCTGCCCGGGGAGGGGGGGCCCCCCCATGGGGGGACCCGGGGCCCTGGCAGCAGCACGCTGCCCCCGCACCGGCCCCTCAGCAGCATGCAGTGCAAACACCGGGCCCCCAACGGGGGGCTCTTCAGGCCGAGCCCTGGCCAGACCCCCATGCCCATGTCCTACCAGGCAGTCTGCGCAGGACCCACCCCCGGAGCCATTGACCCCGCCCACAGCACGTCCATATAGGGGCGTGGGGGGGGGCAAGTGTACAA
The DNA here is from genome assembly GCF_029220125.1 of Pseudoliparis swirei. Classification (NCBI taxonomy): domain Eukaryota; kingdom Metazoa; phylum Chordata; class Actinopteri; order Perciformes; family Liparidae; genus Pseudoliparis; species Pseudoliparis swirei. The sequence continues at coordinate 21,699,391 of NC_079400.1, forward strand.
AGTGAAGAGGAACATGTTTTATATGTCACTTCCTGTCATGTTACAAGAAATGTAAACAAGTTATGCTCAGCGGGGGGGGGGGGGGGGGGGGGGATCTTGTACATATCTGTAAATATCAAGAGGACGAAGTACGGAAAAGTGTATTTTGCATATTCTCAATTTTTGAGAAGTTGAGTTATAAAAATTCTAAAAAATGTGTACACAAAATATTTAGATATATACATATATTATTTCTTTAAAAAATAATATATGTATATATAAGTTAATATATATATATGTATGTATTTATATATATATGTACATATATACATATATATATGTACATATATACATATATATATGTATGTAGCCATATATGCATATGTGTGTAACTGTATGCATATATTAAATACATCTATATAAATGTCTGCCGTGTGACATAGATATGTCACTATATATACTCTGCTCATATACAATGTATATATGCATATATGTATACGTGGCCTGTGTATGTATATGTATGTCATGTATGAATACATGTAATAGATAATATGTCTATGTATGTATTTATATATGTAATATGTATAAAATACATGAACATATATACATGTATGTGTGTCTGTGTATTTTATATATATCTATGTATAAATACTATATTGATATTTGAATTACTTTTATTACATTTGGTTCCTTTTCGATGAATTAAAAAAAGGGGGGGCCCCAAAGGGGTTTTGGAAAAGGGGCCCCTTTTTTCCTCCCAAGCGGAGGCCCCCACCTTCCCCCCCCCAAAACCCCTTTTTTTTTCCCGGCGAAAACATTTAAGCCCCCTTTTTCCTTCTCCAAGGGCTCCGGCCGCCTGATCTATCCTGAAGGAGTCGGGGACCTAGTGATTTCCTCCAGTTTGGCGGGGGCCAGTTTATCCTGAAAGGCCAGTATTCATTCCTGTCTTTACAAAAGTCTTCTAGTTTTCTATTTTAAATGGGCTTTTTTATTTGCTTCCTTTTAACCTCTCGTTATTAAATTTTTAAAGATTGTCCCAAATTTTAGATTATCCTATATTATCTTCTTTAAAATTCTATTTGTACATAGATATATCTTTAAGTATTTATATATCTTACATATCATTTAGATTATTTCAGTACCAAATTATTATCTTTATTATCTCTTTCTTCCTACAGATTTTCCTGACCTATCTTAAACCCATACCCTTAAGTACCCATATCTTCCTGACTAGTTTCCTTTCCCTGTAGACGGGCCTATGATATCCTGAAAAATATGTCTTCTCTTAAGGGCTTAAAAATCCTGCCCAAGCGCCTTTATCTTCCTGACAATAGTGTCCTATCCTAAGACCCTATGCCCTTTTAATTCCTGTACTTGGTCTCCCCTCTTAGTACCTTCCTCTTTCCCTTTTTCCCTTTCTCGAGGCCCCAAGTTCATCCTGACAGCTCCCCTTCCTCTCCTTCCCCCCTTCTCCTCCTCCTGGTCTCCTCTCATCCTCCCTCTCCTCCTGCATAGCCTACCCTACAAGTCCCCTCCTCCGGTTATCTCTCCTCCTCAGTTTCCCTTCCTGTCCTCCTTTATCCCTAACCCAGTCCTTCCTCCGGGCCCTTGACCTCTCCTCCCCTTGTCTTCCTCCCCTAGTCCTTTCCTCCCCTTAGTTCTTCCTCCCCCATTTCTTCCTACCCCCCATTTCCCTATCCCTCCCCTTGTCTTCCTCCCCTAGTCCTCCTCCTCGGGGCCCCTTTGTCTTCCTCCCCTAGTCTTCCTCCCCTATTTCCTTCCTCCCCTAGTTCTTTTTTAAAGTCTCATCCTCCCCTTATTTCCCCTCCTCCTTCCTAGTTTTAGCCCTTCCTTTCCTTTTTTACTCCTCCTCGGGTCTCCTCCTCCTCCTCCTCCCTTTAGTCCCCTCCCCCTCAGTCTCCTCCTTCCTCCTCCTCTAGTTCTCCTCCTCCTTAGTCTCTCCTCCCCTCCTCCTTTTACCCTCCTCCCCTAGACCTCCTCCCCTAGTCCTCCTCCTCCTCCTTTAGTCCTCCTCCTCCTCTTAGTTTTCCTCTTAGTCTCTCCTCCTCCTCCTCCTTAGTCTCCTCCTCCTTAGTCTCTCTCCTCAGCCCTCCTCCTTTAGTCCTCCTCCTCCTCCAGTCCTCCTCCTCCTCCTCCTTTAGTCTCCCCTCCTCCCTTAGTCTCTTCCTCTTTCTCCTTTCTCCTTTAGCTCCTCCTCCTTAGTCTCCTCCTCTTTCTCCTCCTTATCCTCCTCCTCCTCCTTAGTCTCTCCTCCTCCTGCTCCTCCTCCTCCTCCTCCTTAGCCCTTTCCCCTCCTCCTTAGTCTTCTCCTCCTCCTTGTCTCTCCTCCTCCTCTTCCTTTAGTCTCTCCTCCCCCTCCTTTTGTCTCTCCTCCTCCTCTTGTCCCCTCCTCCTCCGTCCTCCTCCTCTTAGTCTCCCTCCTCCTCCTTGTCTCTCCTCCTCTAGTCTCTCCTCCTCCTCCTTAGTCCCCTCCTCTTAGTCTCCTCCTCCTCTAGTCTCCCTCCTCCTTTAGTCTCCCTCCTCCTCCTTAGTCTCTCCTCCTCCTCTTAGTCTCCCTCCTCCTTTAGTCTCTCCTCCTCTTAGTCTCCTCCTCCTCCTCTTAGTCTCTCCTCCCCCTTTAGTCTCTCCTCCTCCTTAGTCTCCTCCTCCTCCTCCTCTTTAGTCTCTCCTCCTCCTTAGTCCCCTCCTCCTTTAGTCTCCTCCTCCTCCTTTCTCCTCCTCTTAGTCTCTCCTCCTCTTTAGTCCCTCCTCTTAGTCTCTCCTCCTCTTCTCCTCCTGCTTTAGTCTCCTCTCCTCCTCCTTTAGTCTGTCCTCCTTCTCTCTTAGTCTCTCCTCCTCCTCCTTAGTCTCCCTCCTCCTCCTTAGTCTCTCCTCCTCCTTTAGTCTCCCTCCTTTTTCTCCTCCTCTAGTCTCCCTCCTCCTCCCTCCTCCTTAGTCTCTCCTCCCCCTTTCTCCCCCTTTTTTTCTCTCCTTCTCTCCTCCTCCTCTAGTCTCTCCTCCTCTTTAGTCTCTCCTCCTCCTCCTTAGTCTCTCCTCCTCCTCTTTTAGTCTCCTCCTCCTCCTCCTCTTAGTCCCCTCCTCCTTAGTCTCTCCTCCTTAGTCTCCTCCTCCTCTTAGTCTCTCCTCCTTAGTCCCCTCCTCCTCCTCCTCCTCCTCCTTAGTCCCCTCCTCCCCCTAGTCTCCTCCTCCTTAGTCTCTCCTCCTCCTCCTCCTCCTTAGTCTCTCCTCCTCCTTTTTAGTCTCTCCTCCTCCCCCTTTTCCCCTCCTCCTCCTCCTCTAGTCTCCTCCTCTTAGTCTCCTCCTCCTTTTTAGTCTCTCCTCCTCCTTAGTTCCTCCTCTTAGTCTCCTCCTCCTCCTCCTTAGTCCCCTCCTCCTCTTTAGTCCCCTCCTCCCCCTTAGTCTCCTCCCCCTAGTCCCCTCCTCCTCTTTAGTCCCCTCCTCCTCCTCCTCTCTTAGTCTCTCCTCCCCCTCCCTTTGTCTCTCCTCCTCTTAGTCTCCCTCCCCCTTTAGTTCTCCTCCTCCGTTAGTCTCTCTCCTCCTCCTTTAGTCTCTCCTCCTCCTTTAGTCTCTCCTCCTCCGTTAGTCTCCTCCTCCTCCTTTAGTCTCTCCTCCTCCTCCTTTAGTCTCTCCTCCTCCTCCTCCTTTAGTCTCTCCTCCTCCTCCTTTAGTCTCTCCTCCTCCTCCGTTAGTCTCTCCTCCTCCTCCTTTAGTCTCTCCTCCTCCTTTAGTCTCTCCTCCTCCTCCGTTAGTCTCTCCTCCTCCTCTAGTCTCTCCTCCTCCTCCTAGTCTCTCCCCCTTTAGTCTCCTCCTCCTTAGTCTCTCCTCCTCCCCCTTAGTCTCCCTCCTCCTCTTAGTCTCTCCTCCTCCTCCTCCTCCTTAGTCTCCCTCCTCCGTTAGTCTCTCCTCCTCCTCTAGTCTCTCCTCCTCCTCCGTTAGTCTCTCCTCCTCCTCTAGTCTCTCCTCCTCCTCCTTTAGTCTCTCCTCCTCCTCCTCCTTTAGTCTCTCCTCCTCCTCCTCCTTTAGTCTCTCCTCCTCCTTTAGTCTCTCCTCCTCCTCCTTTAGTCTCTCCTCCTCCTCCTTTAGTCTCCCTCCTCCCCTCCTCTTAGTCCCCTCCCCCTTTTCCTCCTCCTTAGTCTCTCCTCCCCCTTAGTCCCCTCCTCCTCCTCCTTTAGTCTCTCCTCCTCCTCCTCCTTTAGTCTCTCCTCCTCCTTTAGTCTCTCCTCCTCCATTAGTCTCTCCTCCTCCTCCTTTAGTCTCTCCTCCTCCTCCTTTAGTCTCTCCTCCTCCTTTAGTCTCTCCTCCTCCCTTAGTCTCTCCTCCCCCTTAGTCCCCTCCTCCTAGTCCCCTCCTCCTTAGTCTCTCCTCCTCCTTAGTCTCTCCTCCTCCTCCTTTAGTCTCTCCTCCTCTAGTCCCCCTTCCTCCTCTAGTCTCTCCTCCCCCTTCCCTCCCTCCTCTAGTCCCCCTCCCCCTTTCTCTCCCTCCTCTTAGTCTCTCCTCCTTAGTCTCTCCTCTTTAGTCCCCTCCCCCTTAGTCTCCCCCCTTAGTCTCCCTCCTCCTCCTCCGTTAGTCTCCTCCTCCTCCTTTAGTCTCTCCTCCTCCTTTAGTCTCTCCTCCTCCTCCTTTAGTCTCTCCTCCTCCTTTAGTCTCTCCTCCTTTTTAGTCTCCCCTCCTCCTCCTTAGTCCCCTCCTCCCCCTCTTAGTCTCCTCCTCCTCCTCCTTTAGTCTCCCTCCTCCTCCTCCTTAGTCTCCTCCCCCTTAGTCTCCCTCCTCTAGTCTCTCCTCCTCCTCCTCTAGTCCCCTCCTCCCCCTCCTTAGTCTCCTCCCCCTTAGTCTCCTCCTCCTCCTTTAGTCTCTCCTCCTCCTCCTCCTCCTTTAGTCTCTCCTCCTCCTTTAGTCTCTCCTCCTCCATTAGTCTCTCCTCCTCCTCCTCCTCCTTTAGTCTCTCCTCCTCCGTTAGTCTCTCCTCCTCCTCCTCCTCCTCCTTTAGTCTCTCCTCCTAGTCTCTCCCCCTTTTCCTCCTTTAGTCTCCCTCCTCCCCCTTAGTCTCCTCCTCCTCTTAGTCTCTCCTCCTCCTCCTTAGTCTCTCCTCCTCCGTGAGTCTCTCCTCCTCCTCCTTTAGTCTCTCCTCCTCCTTTAGTCTCTCCTCCTCCTCTGTTAGTCTCTCCTCCTCCTTTAGTGTCTCCTCCTCCTTTAGTCTCTCCTCCTCCTCCTTTAGTCTCTCCTCCTCCTCTGTTAGTCTCTCCTCCTCCTCCTTTAGTCTCTCCTCCTCCTTTAGTCTCTCCTCCTCCTCCTAGTCTCCTCCTCCCCCTAGTCTCCTCCTCCTCCTCCTCCTTTAGTCTCTCCCCCTTAGTCTCCCTCCTCTAGTCTCTCCTCCTCTCCTCCTCTTAGTCTCTCCTCCTCCTTTAGTCTCTCCTCCTCCTCCTCCTCCTTTAGTCTCTCCTCCTCCTCCGTTAGTCTCTCCTCCTCCTCCGTTAGTCTCTCCTCCTCCTCCTTTAGTCTCTCCTCCTTTAGTCTCTCCTCCTCCTCCTTTAGTCTCCTCCTCCTCCTTTAGTCTCTCCTCCTCCTCCGTTAGTCTCTCCTCCTCCTCTTTAGTCTCTCCTCCCTCCTCCCCCTTAGTCTCCTCCCCCTTAGTCTCCTCCCCCTTGTCTCCTCCTTTTTAGTCCCCTCCCCCTTAGTCTCCTCCTCTTAGTCTCCTCCTCTCTCCTCCTTTAGTCTCTCCTCCTCCCCCTAGTCTCTCCTCCCCCTTAGTCCCCTCCTCCTCCTCCTTTAGTCTCTCCTCCTCCTCCTTAGTCTCTCCTCCTCCTCCTCCTTAGTCTCTCCTCCTTAGTCTCTCCTCCTAGTCTCTCCCCCTTAGTCTCCTCCTCTAGTCTCTCCTCCTCCTCCTCCTCAGTCCCCTCCTCCTCAGTCTCCTCCTCCTCCTTTAGTCTCTCCTCCTCCTCTGTTAGTCCCTCCTCCTCCTTTAGTCTCTCCTCCTCCTCCTTTAGTCTCTCCTCCTCCTCCTTTAGCCTCTCCTCCCCCTTAGTCTCCCCTCCTCCTAGTCTCTCCTCCTCCTCCCCCTTAGTCTCTCCTCCCCCTTAGTCTCCTCCTCCTTTAGTCCCCTCCTCCTCCTCCTTAGTCTCCTCCTCCTCCTCCTCCTCTTAGTCCCCTCCTCCTCCTCCTTTAGTCTCTCCTCCCCCTAGTCTCTCCCCCTTTAGTCTCCTCCTCTAGTCTCCTCCTCTGTCTCTCCTCCTCTAGTCTCTCCTCCCCCTTTATCTCCCTCCTCTCTAGTCTCTCCTCCTCCTTAGTCTCTCCTCCTCCTTAGTCTCTCCTCCTCCTCCTCCTTTAGTCTCCCCCTCCTCCTCTTTAGTCTCCTCCTCTTTAGTCTCCCTCCTCTAGTCTCCCTCCTCCTCCTTTAGTCCCCTCCTCCTCTCTTTCTCGTCTCTCCTCCTCCTCCTTTAGTCTCTCCTCCTCCTTTAGTCTCTCCTCCTCCTCCTCCTTTAGTCTCTCCTCCTCCTCCGTTAGTCTCTCCTCCTCCTCCGTTAGTCTCCTCCTCCTCCTCCTCCTTTAGTCTCTCCTCCTCCTCCTTTAGTCTCTCCTCCTCCTCTGTTAGTCTCTCCTCCTCCTCCTTTAGTCTCTCCTCCTCCTCCTTTAGTCTCTCCTCCTCCTTTAGTCTCTCCTCCTCCTCCTCCTTTAGTCTCTCCTCCTCCTTTAGTCTCTCCTCCTCCTTTAGTCTCTCCTCCTCCTCCTTTAGTCTCTCCTCCTCCTCTGTTAGTCTCTCCTCCTCCTCCGTTAGTCTCTCCTCCTCCTCCATTAGTCTCTCCTCCTCCTCCTTTAGTCTCTCCTCCTCCTCCGTTAGTCTCTCCTCCTCCTCCTCCTCCTTTAGTCTCTCCTCCTCCTCCTTTAGTCTCTCCTCCTCCTCTGTTAGTCTCTCCTCCTCCATTAGTCCCCTCCCCCTTTCCCTTAGTCTCTCCTCCTCCTCCTTAGTCTCCTCCCCCTTTTAGTCCTCCTCCTCCTCCTTATTTCCCCCCCCGTCTCCTCCTCCGTTAGTCTCTCCTCCTCCTCCGTTAGTCTCTCCTCCTCCTTAGTCTCCTCCTCCTCCTTAGTCTCCTCCTCCTCCCCCTTTTAGTCTCCTCCTCCTCCTCCTCCTCCTTAGTCTCCTCCTCCTCCTTAGTCTCTCCTCCTCCTTAGTCTCTCCTCCTCCCCCTTCCTCCCCCTCCTCCGTTAGTCTCTCCTCCTCCTCCTCCTCCTCCTTTAGTCTCTCCTCCTCCTCCTTTAGTCTCTCCTCCTCCTCTGTTAGTCTCTCCTCCTCCTCCTTTAGTCTCTCCTCCTCCTCCTCCTTTAGTCTCTCCTCCTCCTCCTTTAGTCTCTCCTCCTCCTTTAGTCTCTCCTCCTCCTCTGTTAGTCTCTCCTCCTCCTTTAGTGTCTCCTCCTCCTTTAGTCTCCTCCTCCTCCTTAGTCTCCCCTCCTCCTAGTCTCTCCTCCTCCTCCCCTTTCCTCCTCAGCTCCTCCTTTTAGTCTCCTCCTCCCCTCCTTAGTCCCCTCCTCCTCCTCCTTTAGCCTCTCCTCCTCCTTTAGCTCCTCCTCCTCTTTACCCCTCCTCCCCGTCCTCCTCCTTTAGTCTCTCCTCCTCCTCCTTTAGCCTCTCCTCCTGACAGGCCCCCTCACCTCTCAGCTGCAGGAATGAACAGTGTCCCCCCTCACCTCCTCACAGCGGGGTAATTAGAGGTGACCCCAGTCTTCAACACCCTTTTTGCCCTCCCGCCCCCCACCCTCCCCCACCCCAGCCTGCTCCTCCCCCAGGCTCCTCCCCCTCAGGAGTGAAAAAGGCAGCCCGGGCCCTCATCAATAATTCAGCTTCAGGAGGAGGTGACCATCCCAAATAACCCCTCATCTGTTCACCTGTTGGCCACGCCCACCTCGTATGTTCACCTGTTGGCCACGCCCACCTCATATGTTCACCTATTGGCCACGCCCACCTCGTCTGTTCACCAAATAATTAAATTAAAGCAACACTATGTAACTTTTGGACCTTAAAATAACAGCTTGAAAAAAATGGTGCCGCTACAATGACTTTTAATATGACGATTTGCGTCTCTGCTGTTGCCATCGGGGGTCTGTGGGGAAATAACTCCGCTATGTCAGATTCTGGAGCCGCCCGGTCATCCGGCGGATGTACTGACCTGCTTTCTGGCAGTGATTACGCAATGTCATAAAGTGCCACTCCACGCCAGCTACAGTATAAGGAGCTTTTTATGTAGTTTTTTGGTGTTGTCAACAATATTGTATTCGATCACACGTACTCCACATTTGCAGTCCCCAAAACAAAGTAAATGACCCCCAAAAGCGGGCCGCCCAAGCAAACATGGCGAGCGCGCGTTCAATCGCTCCTTTACCCTCGTCCGGTCGGTGCTGGGCCAGTTCACAGTGTTCCTCGCAGTCTTCTTTAGTGATCCCGCCGTTGGTATGAATCCAAAATAGAAACAGTCGCCGGTTGCGCCGTTCTGAGTCCGGCCAACAGTCCGCGCCTGTCAGGGGCTCCAAACAAACAAAACGCGTCACCTCCCTCGTCACCTTTTATAACCCGTGACACGTACAAATAATAATAATAATAAAATATTAAATCAAGGACCACGGGCTCCCACAAGGGGGGCCCGCCGGGACGCCGAGAACCTACCTACTGAACGGGCCATTTTAAAGGGACAAGTTTGCTTTGAAAATATTAAAATAGTTTTAATATAAAATAATATGTTTAATAAGTATAGAAATATAAGATCAATGAAAAAAAAAAAGAGGAGGAGAGGGAGGAGAGGAAAGGAAGGAGAAGGGAAAGAAAAAGAGAAGAAAATTCCTTTAAATAACGGGGGGTCAAAAAAAGGGCAGAAAAGACAGGGGAAACAGGGGGCCTTAATTTTTGAATATTCCTGTGTGGTCCCTACGTAATGAATCAGTTGTAAATTCAAGAAAAAATTAAAAGTGTGTGGAACGAACCGGTCCGGGTCAGCCAAAAACCCATCTGGGAACAAGGCCCCGGTTCAGGGCCCTGGGGGTCCTTATTTGGGAAAAAATTTATTTCCTTTTAAAAAGGGGTCAATAGGTTCCTCCAAAAAAAGGTTTTTTCTTAATTTTCAACCGAGGATCCCCTGTGGTAGATTGATGAGTTTAAGCAATAGTTTTTAAAAAAAGAATCCGGAAAAAAAAATTAGGGTTTTAAAAAAAATAAATTTTTACCAAAAAAAGGGTTTTCCCCGTGGTTTAAAAGTTTTAGTTCTAAAACATAAACCATTTTTCTTGGGGGAAAATCGTGGGGAAAAGTGGAAAACCCCAAAAAGCAAAAACCAAAAACCCAAAACGCCCTTTGGGGGTTAGGAGGCCCACGGTTTAAATTTAAGAAATTTCTTAAAGAGGCCCCTTTGGCCCCCGAAGTGATTTTTTAAATTTTTAAATTATGACTTACAAAAAGGAACCCCCCTTTTTGGTTTGGGAAGAATTTCCCGTTTTTAAATTTTTAAAAAATATAAACCAGAGGATGCCCCTGTCATAAATGGGTTTTTTGAATTGGGCCCTATCGGGGAAACGCCCCTGGTGGTCACAAAAATAGGTTTAAAATTTAAAGGGGGGAAACTTTATAAACCGGGACGCCGTGGACGGAAAAAAAGCTTCATTTTAACATACTTTTAAACGGGGTCCGGTGGCGGAGAAAGCAATTTTTTAAACCGAATTTTACTTTTTTCAACCGATTTCCCGGTGACAAGTGCCCTTTTGAATTTGGGGTAGATCATACCCAAATGCCATGTCTAGAAGAGAATTTAAAACTTTAACAGGGAAACGTTCCTTAAAGCCCGGTCGGAAAGAAGGCCCAGGGCGGGCGGTGATGATGGGAGGGAAGGGAAGGGGGAGTTGCCAAAAAATTTTTTTCCCTAGGGCGCTAACCGGCCCTTGGGGTAGGTCTGGATGGGGTTGGGATTAATAATTTAAAAAAGGAAAAAGGGGGTAGGAAGGGGGGGAAAGGGGGAGAAAAACATCAGGGAGATAGAGGTGTTAAGAGGTGAGGGTTCATTACTATGAGATGGGGATTTAAAAAGGGAAAAAAGGGGGGCAGGAAGGGAAAGGGAGGGGGAAAAAGGGAAGGCAGGGGAAGGGAAAAAGGATGACGAAAGGGTGAGTTAGCAAAGGTTTAACAATAGACACGTAAAAAATTTTTTAACCAAAGAAAATTCCTGAGAAAGTCCTTGTTTTTCATGTAAACCCGGCTTGATTAACATGATTTTAGCCATTGGGTTTAAGTGGAGTATTTTGATGAAACAAGGAAAGGGAAAAAGGGTAAAATAAAAGGGACCATTGTGAAATTAAAGCCCCGGTAATTTCCATGTTCTTAAATTTAGGTCTTGGATTCTAACGATTCACCATTGGAGTTGTAAAAGGACCCAAAATCGGGGCAACCTAAAAGTGAAAGGAGAAGTCAAGGTGACCCAAAAACCAAAAGGCCCCTTTTGGTGAATTTGGGTTGAGCGCCTTTTTGGTTTTCACAAAGGGTGAAATTTAAGCCCTCGACTATCTGAGGCTTTTTTAACTAAGGGGTTTAAATTAGACATTTGAAACAGGCTCCTAAAAATTTCTGGTAGTTTTCAATTTTTGTTAAAAGGCGTTCAGTCTAAAATTGGCTTTAAACCATTTTTGCCTATTTTTATTGGGCCTTGTCGACCCAAACGCCCGAAGCAAAAAATGGTGGAAAATTGTCAGCCGGAGCATTTTCGTACTAATGACTTTTTAAGCATCTCGGGAACGGCCGGGGACCGCTGCCATTTGGGACAAGTGAGGGATCGAAACCATTCGTCGGGGGGCCCAATTGAAACATATTTCGTCGGACCCCCTGATTTAAACCGCGGCGAAAAGGGGAAATTTTCGAGTTTCCCGGGTAAACAACAATATGCCATGCACAATAAAACCAGGGCATTATCACAACATAGGTCCTGAATTTGACTCCTCGGGCCATAAACGGCTCACCTGCCACCCTCGGGTCCCCCGGGGTGGGCGGGCCAGACACTCCGAACAGCGGCTCGGCCGACTGTGCCACTTTAAACTTCCAAGTTCGCAGTTCGACAAAGGCCTTGCCCAGCTTGGTAGGGCCCTTTAACACTTTCATAATGCGCTGAAACCTTTAGTCCGTCCAAAGAACAATTCAAATATTTCCTCTTATTTCATTTTCCAATTAATAATTTTTTTGAATTTTATTTCCTTTCCCCGTTTTCTCAGAACAATTGGTACGAGCATAAAGAGCGGTTTTGATTCATGGTCTAGGAAAACGAGTTTAAATTTGACCGCCTTGAGCTTAGTGTGATTGTTGGGGTGGCATCTAATTTCCTTTCCATCCCGCTGTGCCGTTTTGCATAATCTCCGGTCTCTGGAAAGGACGATTGTCAGTCCCCTGATGGTGTCATGTGGTTTTTAAGATTCTGTATGGTTAGTTGTGATTGATATAAGTATTAAATTGTGATTTTGTGGCGTTTGATGGTTGATTAAAAAATGGGTTGTTTTGGGGGTTTTTTGTTATGGTAGTTAATTTTTGTTTTTAAAATTTAATTTGTTGGGTGAGTTATGGTTTTTTGGTTATGGTAGTTTTAATTTGGGTTTTTATAATAGTATGAATGTTATTTGTTATAATATGGAAATCAGGATTTCTAAAAGTGAGTTAAATTTCTTATTAGTGTCTAAGTTCGCATTGTATATGTGGTGTTGATTGTTGTTGAGTTTGTTTTTGGGATGTGTTGTCGTTTTGTGTTTGGTGGGGAAAAGTTTTTTGATGGTCTGACTTCGTGTGTAGTGGGGTTTAATGGGGTGAAAGCAGGAAAAAGGGATATAAGCAGACAAAGCTGATGACTTTCCTTATGTGTCATGTTCTTATTTTTCCTCCAGGGGTGAGATGCGTCGGGGAAATGATGTATACTTGTTTAAAGGTTTATCAAATTGGTCTTGCCCTTTCTGTAGTATCAGCTCAACAATTCGGTTTAGATAACCAGTTGATCTATATTTGTGATTGATGTTGCTATATTATTCCAGTTTTCTGTGTGAATTGAATTTAAATTTTGAACAAAAAATAAAATTGAATTAAGTTAAAGGTCCAAGGTTACCTTTCACTTCGATAATTAATCCAGTTGTGAATGCTGTAAACGAGAATGGAGTGCTTTAATATTGGATGGAGAGAAATTACATAAATTAAAAATATTTAAACTACTAATTCCAAGTAAAAATTTAGACATATTAGTCAAAGAAAAATTTTACGGAGTTTGAGCAATAGTCAACTAATTTTCAAGCTCACAGAAATGTTATGATATTGAATAAGGATTGATTAGATTAGCAATTGTATGATAATTAGAACTTTCATCAAAGGACAAAACCAAAAAGTCTTTACCGGGCAAGGGACGACTGCTACACAACGAGATGGTATTAACAATATTATAACATTAAAAATAAGATAAATTATGGCAGAAAAACGAAATTTAACTAAGTGATATTTTTTTAAAAATTTCATTATAATCGGATCCCAAATGAACTGATTGGCCTTCTGTGTTAAGTGCCCTTGAAAAGCAAATGCATCACATATAGCAAGGAAACTGCCCTGGGAGCGCCAGGTAAATTGAATTGCTTATGAGTACCTTTCACAACCGGGAAACGTATCTTTTTCACATTTTACAGTTAACATACAACAGAGACACTTTCCCTAATTGGCCCTAACCTACCCAAAATTTTAAAAATATGTCTGAAAAACTCATAATCAATCCCAAATTGTAATTGGCTAGCGACAAAACCATTTTAAATAAATTCTGGAAAAATTTTATCGGGGCTTGTCCAAGGGTTTTCACAACCATGGTTGTAAAAGCTGTTATTGAAAGTGAGCTGCCCGGCCCAAAACCCGTTTAAAGAATTTTGGGACATCAGGTTACTGGCATTTCCCAACCTACAAAGGGGAATTTAAAATCTGGGATAAGAACACTATCGAATGTAAAATATTTATATAATTAATGGAAGAAGTACGTTTCCCAAAATTTGCCTCATGAAATTGGAAAAGGGCCTTGATGGGCATACAGTTTGCTTAAAAAATTCGCAATGGTTTAACGGACAATATTTTTTTAACATGAAATCAAAGTAAAAATTTGAGAAAACCAAACCTGAAAATTCTTTTTTCGAGGGATTATTCAGGCCTTGTTTTCAGATTTGCCCTTTTTGGGGTTTTTGAACAAAGAAGGAAAAAAGTAAAAAATCAGAAAAACCATTTCCGCCAAAAACCCAAAAAAGTAATTAGAAGCTAGTTCAGAAAAATAGCGATGTGTTGGCTTTCTGCCATAACCTGGGAAATATTTTCCCAAAGGTGAATTAGCTTTAAAACAAAGCCAAAACGCTTGGGCATAGATTCAATGTAATTAAAAAATTAGGGCTTTAATTTCCAAATTTATTCCCAATATTTTTTTAAAAAACCCCTAAAATTTTTGGGAAAAACCCCCAAAAAATTTTTAAAAAAAAATAAAAGTGAAAAAATTTTTAATAGGGGTTTAAAGGGTTGGGAAAACTTTTTGTTTTAAAAAAGGTTTAAAAAGTTGGCTGGGTTTTTAAAAAAAAAAAACATATTTAACATTGGGGGACGTCGGTAAAAACACCAAGGAATTTTAAAGCAATTTCATCTTCATTGGCTATTTTCCCGCCGCAAACTTGCCAAATTTTTGGTTTTGGGGGATAAATCCCCCCTTTCCCCAAGTTCAAAATTTTGGGTAAAAATTAAAATAAAACACGTAAATGACTCCTCTGGTTGTATAGAAGCTTTACTTCCTGAACATTTATCCACCTTTAAAATAACATTAAGTAAATGTAGTTTTTCTTTAGATATGAAGGACATAACTTTTTAACTTTTTGAATTTCCGATAAAATATTTTCTTGTGAAAATAAAAATTGATAATTTTTAAATCACAAAAACAATCGCACACATTTCTGATCGGCGAATCAAAACTCAACAAAATTAATCATTTCTTTCTGAAGGTAAATTTTATTCCAGCGTTCAGCCTCTCAGCAGCGTCAGAGAGGCTCTCAGCCAATCACAGAAGAGGACAATAAATATGAGCCAGTGAGCAGCGGGGAGCCGTGTCGGCCAATCACAACATCCTGCAACACCAAAACAGGAAGTGATGTCACGGGAAACAATCAACAGGTATTTACGTCATAACCCAAATCCATCAAATCAAACGGAGCTGAAGACTTTAAAGTCTTTAAAGTGCGTGAACGGACAGAGAACATCAGAATCAGAATAATAATTCTAACCATAATTATAATAATGACAGTGGGGAAGACTTTGTACAGTGTAGCACATCAATAAGTTATTGCACACATTGAAAATTCAACAAAACCACATTAAATATCCATCGTTCAAGTTTTTCAGAATAAAAGCATTCGCCCAAAACAACAGCAGAGTGGATATCGTAGAGACCAGAGAACCCAATGAAATGTGAAACACACGCATCTTTTTGTGAAAGTCCAGAGCGGACGTCACACAGCCGTCTTTGTTTACGCTTCATTTGTTATCGAAGCTTCCGTCAACGACTCGGCCACTTCCTGCACAGTTTCACAATAAAAGCCTTCATGAGCTCTCTGGAAGGCTTTTATTGTGATATCAGAGAATCACACAGCGGTAAGACCAAGAAACAAATAAATAAATACATGTTTGTGACACCGGTCGAGTAATAAACAACAACAACAACAACAAGTGAATTGAAGAGCAGCGTCAATGTTTCGTCCGTTTAGCGATAAAGAGACTCGAATGATTTCCCGGCCGTCAGCTGCTGCTCTCACACCTGTTGGTTATGAATATTAAGATCTGATGTCTCACGCAGGATCTCATCTGTGTTTGTTAAATATATTTAGATATAAACACGTTGCATATCTTTTATTGCATATTGCGTCTCCCTTCAGCTGAAGTTCAGGAAGTACTTCCTGTTTGCTTCTCTATGAAGTACAAATACTTCTGATGTCCTCAAACTAACACGAGAAGAGGACTCGCTGCCCGCGTGTTGGGATGACGCATCCTGTGACCTTTGACCTCTTCAGTCGACCTTCATGGCCCTAGAGTTATTTACATGGCTGTCAGTGAGGAAGAGGAGGAAGGAGGCGTTCACACTATGTCCTCTTTTAAAGTAATCATGGAAGTAAACCACGAGTCAACATTAGGCAGGAAGTCAGGCAGGCGGGAAGTTAAGGCAGAAAGTCAAGGCATGAGGGCAGGAAGTCAGGTTAGGAAGTCAGGCAGGAAGTCAGGCAAGAAGTCAGGTTAGGAAATCAGGCAGGAAGTCAAGGCAGGAAGTCAAGGCAGGAAGTCAGGTTAGGAAATCAGACAGGAAGTCAGGTTAGGAAATCAGGCAGGAAGTCAAGGCATGCAGACAGGAAATCAGGCCGGAAGTGTGACAAACAGGAAGTAATTCAGTCAAACAGGAAGTCTGTCAGACAGGAAGTAGTTCCGTCAGGAAGTCCGTCAGACAGGAAGTAGTTCAGTCATACAGGAAGTCAGTGAAACAAGTTCTCCTAACTGGAGGTGAAAAACCAAAAGGTCATTTAGTTTTTACTGAAAATCTAATAATTCATAAACATTTAATTATTTTAAAGTCCTGCTGGAATATTATCTTCATTTAATTTAACGTTGAAATCTTCTTCAAACTTCTCAAAGCATTAAAACACGTTAAAGTCTCCCATCACGACGGGACCTTCAAAATAAAGTGTCAACCTTTATTCTCAGTGCGCAAATATTAACCATAAATAAATTAACATCTATATTTCAACCTCAGAATCAGCATTCAGGAGACAGGAAGTCCGGTTCTCCGACGGCTCAGTGGCTCTTTGGCTTGGGGAGGCGGGACAAGCCGGCGGTGAAGGCCGCCATCTTGACCTCGACCTCGCTGCTCTCGGGGTCGCGAGGCAGCAGCCTGGGCGCCCTCGCCGTCCTCGGTGGCGGCGGCCGGCGGTCTGGAGGTCTGAGACGTGAAGAGGCGGAGCAAGGAGGGCTGGGGGGGCTGCAGGGACCTGTGGGGGATTCTCCTCCTCTCCTTCCTCTCCCCTTCCTCCTTCCTCGCTCCCTTTGCTCCCTCGGTCACGTGGTCGTCTGGGCGGTGCAGGAAGCCGCTGGCGGGGATCTGGGGTCGGAAGGAGGCGGAGCAAGGGTCAGCTGGAGGCGGAGCTTGGATCGTCAATGGCTCCTGGTCATCCTGGCTGGAGGCGTTAAATATCTGAGACTGTTAAAAAGAAGATACACAAACATAAACATCATGACGTCATCGTGAGGTCATCATGAGGTCATCATTGTGTTCACAGGTCATCATGAGGTCACCAATGTGTTCACATGTCATCATGAGGTCATCATGAGGTTGTCAATGTGTTCACATGTCATCATGAGGTCATCAATGTGTTCACATGTCATCATGAGGTCATCATGAGGTCATCAATGTGGTCACATGTCATCATGAGGTCATCAATGTGTTCACATGTCATCATGAGGTCATCAATGTGGTCACATGTCATCATGAGGTCATCAATGTGGTCACATGTCATCAATGTGGTCACTTGTCATCATGAGGTCATCAATGTGGTAACATGTCATCATGAGGTTGTCAATGTGTTCACATGTCATCATGAGGTCATCATGAGGTCATCAATGTGTTCACATGTCATCATGAGGTCATCAATGTGGTCACATGTCATCATGAGGTCATCATGAGGTCATCAATGTGCTCACATGTCATCAATGTGGTCACTTGTCATCATGAGGTCATCAATGTGGTCACATGTCATCATGAGGTCATCAATGTGGTCGCATGTCATCAATGTGGTCACTTGTCATCATGAGGTCATCAATGTGGTCACATGTCATCATGAGGTCATCAATGTGGTCACATGTCATCATGAGGTCATCATGAGGTCATCAATGTGGTCACATGTCATCATGAGGTCATCAATGTGGTCACATGTCATCATGAGGTCATCATGAGGTCATCAATGTGTTCACATGTCATCATGAGGTCATCAATGTGGTCACATGTCATCATGAGGTCATCAATGTGGTCACATGTCATCATGAGGTCATCAATGTGGTCACATGTCATCATGAGGTCATCAATGTGGTCACATGTCATCATGAGGTCATCAATGTGGTCACATGTCATCATGAGGTCATCATGAGGTCATCAATGTCACAGGTCATCATGAGGTCATCAATGTGGTCACATGTCATCATGAGGTCATCAATGTGGTCACATGTCATCATGAGGTCATCAATGTGGTCACATGTCATCATGAGGTCATCAATGTGGTCACATGTCATCATGAGGTCATCAATGTGGTCACATGTCATCATGAGGTCATCAATGTGTTCACATGTCATCATGAGGTCATCATGAGGTCATCAATGTGGTCACATGTCATCATGAGGTCATCAATGTGGTCACATGTCATCATGAGGTCATCAATGTGGTCACATGTCATCATGAGGTCATCAATGTGGTCACATGTCATCATGAGGTCATCAATGTGGTCACATTTCATCATGAGGTCATCAATGTGGTCACATTTCATCATGAGGTCATCAATGTGGTCACATGTCATCATGAGGTCATCAATGTGGTCACATGTCATCATGAGGTCATCAATGTGGTCACATGTCATCATGAGGTCACCCAATTGGAAATCAATAGATGAAGGAAGGGGGATGAGGATGAGGAGAGGGGGGGCAGAGGGGTGAATATATAAAAAGAAGCTACCGTACCGCGATGTGTCACTGAAGTAAAGCACTAAAATCTCCACTCCTGGACGAGGAAGAGGAAGAAGAGACAGAAAAACAGAGGAAGAGACAAAGAGGAAGAGACAGAGAGAGGAAGAGGAAGAGATAGAGAGGAAGAGACAAAGAGGAAGAGACAGAGAGAGAGGAAGAGACAGAGGAAGAGACAAAGAGGAAGAGACAGAGAGGAAGAGAGGAAGAGACAGAGAGGAAGAGACAGAGAGGAAGAGAGGAAGAGACAAAGAGACAGAGAGGAAGAGACATAGAGGAAGAGAGGAAGAGACAAAGAGACAGAGAGGAAGAGGAGGACGATTAGAAGACAATAACAGAGACACACAACTGTGTAGCGCTGAGACGTCAGAGACTTCTGTCCTCAGACATCCTGACCTTTTCATTAACTCACCCATAACTAACTAACTGACCCATAATGTAACTAACCGACTAACTAACCCATCACTAACATACTAACTAGTCTATGAACTAACTAACTGACCCATAATGTAACTTACTAACTAACCCATACTTAACCTACTAACTAACTAATCCATAACCAACCTACGAACACATCTTTTAGCTTATTAACTGACCCATTATGTAACTAACCTACTAACTAACCCATAACTAACACACTAACTAGTATATTAACTATCTAACTGACCCATAATTTGACTAACCTACGAACTAACCCATAAATAACCTACTAACTAGTCTATTAGCTTACTAACGGACCCATAATGTAACTAACTAACCCATCACCAACCTACTAACTAGTCTGTGAACTGCCTGACCCATACTAACTAACCCATCACTAGTCTACTAACTAGTCTATGAACTGACTGACCCATACTAACTAACCCATCACTAGTCTACTAACTAGTCTATGAACTGACTGACCCATACTAACTAACCCATCACTAGTCTACTAACTAGTCTATGAACTGACTGACCCATACTAACTAACCCATCACTAGTCTACTAACTAGTCTATGAACTGCCTGACCCATACTAACTAACCCATCACTAGTCTACTAACTAGCGCCCCGACAGGACTCACTTCTCCGAGCCAGGTGGGGGGGGGCGCTGGGCTTCGGCCTCAGCCGGTAAGGCCTGGAGCGCTGGTACTGCCAGGGAGGAGAGAGGAGAGGAGCAGGAGGGAAGGCCTAGGGAGGAGGAGAAGGAGGACACAGGGAGGAGGAGAAGGAGGAGGAGAAGGACACAGGGAAGAGGAGAAGGAGGACACAGGGAGAAGGAGGAGGAGAAGGAGGACACAGGGAGGAGGAGAAGGAGGAGGAGAAGGACACAGGGAGGAGGAGAAGGAGGAGGACACAGGGAGGAGGAGAAGGAGGAGATATAGAGGAAGGGACCGAGAGAAGGAGGCAACAGAGGTGAGGAGACGACATAGAGGAGACAATAGTCTGTATGTGTGTGTGTGTCTCTGTGTGTGTCTGTGTGTGTGTCTGTGTGTGTGTCTCTGTGTGTGTGTCTCTGTGTGTGTCTGTGTGTGTGTCTGTGTGTGTCTGTGTGTGTGTCTCTGTGTGTGTGTGTGTGTGTGTGTGTGTGTGTGTGTCTGTGTGTGTGTGTCTCTGTGTGTCTGTGTGTGTCTGTGTGTGTGTCTGTGTGTGTGTCTGTGTGTCTGTGTGTGTCTGTGTGTGTCTGTGTGTGTGTCTGTGTGTGTCTGTGTGTGTGTCTCTGTGTGTGTCTGTGTGTGTCTGTGTGTGTGTCTGTGTGTGTCTGTGTGTGTGTCTCTGTGTCTGTGTGTCTGTGTGTGTCTGTGTGTGTGTCTCTGTGTGTCTCTGTGTGTGTCTCTGTGTGTGTCTGTGTGTGTGTGTGTGTGTCTCTGTGTGTGTGTCTCTGTGTGTGTGTGTCTCTGTGTGTGTGTCTCTGTGTGTGTGTGTCTGTGTGTCTCTGTGTGTGTGTGTGTGTCTCTCTGTGTGTGTGTCTGTGTGTGTGTCTGTGTGTGTGTGTGTCTGTGTGTGTGTGTGTGTGTGTGTGTGTGTGTGTGTGTGTGTGTGTCTCTGTGTGTGTGTGTGTGTGTGTGTGTGTGTGTCTGTGTGTGTGTGTGTGTCTCTGTGTGTCTCTGTGTGTGTGTGTGTGTCTCTGTGTGTGTGTCTGTGTGTGTGTCTCTGTGTGTGTGTGTGTGTGTCTCTGTGTGTGTGTGTGTCTCTGTGTGTGTGTCTGTGTGTGTGTCTGTCTGTGTGTGTGTGTGTGTGTGTCTCTGTGTGTGTGTGTGTCTCTGTGTGTGTGTCTCTGTGTGTGTGTCTCTGTGTGTGTGTGTCTGTGTGTGTGTGTGTCTGTGTGTGTGTGTGTGTGTGTGTGTGTCTGTGTGTGTGTGTGTGTCTCTGTGTGTGTGTCTCTGTGTGTGTGTGTGTGTGTGTGTGTGTGTGTGTGTCTGTGTGTGTGTGTGTGTGTGTGTGTGTGTGTGTGTGTGTCTGTGTGTGTGTGTCTGTGTGTGTGTGTCTCTGTGTGTGTGTCTGTGTGTGTGTGTGTGTGTCTCTGTGTGTGTCTCTGTGTGTGTGTGTGTGTGTGTGTGTGTGTCTCACAGTGCTCTCTCTCTCCTTCAGACTCGTCTGTGTGTGTCGGTCAGTCGTTCCCGTCGTCTCCTGGCAATGACACCCGGTGGTCGCCGTGGGAACAGCCTGCAGGGGACACACGGCGCCGTTAACAACATCGAGATGAAGATGAAGATGAGGAAGAAGAAGTAACACTGACCAGCTGCAGGGTGAGGTGAGCGATGGTTCGGTCCCGGCTCCTCAGGTCCTCCCTGAGCTGCTGCACCTCCTGCAGGAGATCCTGCACCTAGAGAGAGAGAGAGAGAGAGAGAGAGAGAGAGAGAGAGACAGAGAGATACAGAGAGAGAGACACAGAGAGAGACACAGAGAGAGAGACACAGAGAGAGATACAGAGAGAGAGACAGAGAGAGACAGAGACATTCTAGTGAACAACAGATCTTATAACAGAAGAAGCAGATTTAAACTTTGTTAACATTAACTCTTTAAATAAAGGTTGACGGTTCAAACCTGCGTGTTGTGGGAGGAGTCACAGGTCTCAGGACTCAGAGTGTCTGTGGTCAGCGTGTCATCGTCTACGTCCTCCTCCTGGACAACATACATGTTACTGCAACACCCCGTTACCACAACAACGTGTTACGACAACTGTTATGTACATGTTAACGTGTTATTAACATGTTTTTAACCACACATAACATGTTATTACTACACGTAACACATTAACATGTTATTACGACACGTAACATGTTATTAACATGTTATTATTAACATGTTTTTACCACACTTAACATGTTATTAACATGTTATTACCACACGTAACATGTTATTAACATGTTAGTATTAACATGTTTAACCACATGTAACATGTTATTACAATACGTAACATGTTATTAACATGTTATTACCACACGTAACATGTTATTAACATGTTTTAACCACACGTAACATGTCATTACTACACGTAACATATTATTAACAAGTTATTATTAACATGTTATTACCACACTTAACATGTTATTAACATGTTATTACGACACGTAACATGTTATTAACATATTATTACCAAACATGTTATTACTACACGGAACATGTTAACATGTTATTACTACACGTAACATGTTAACATGTTATTACTACACGTAACATATTATTAACATGTTATTACCACACGTAACATGTTATTACTACACGTAACATATTAACATGTTATTACTACACGTAACATTAACATGTTATTACCACACAACATGTTATTACTACACGTAACATATTATTAACATGTTATTACCACATGTAACATGTTATTAACGTGTTATTACCACACATGTTATTACTACACATAACATGTTATTAACATGTTATTACTACACGTAACATGTTATTAACATGTTATTACTACACATAACATGTTATTACTACACATAACATGTTATTAACATGTTATTACTACACGTAACATGTTCTTACAACACGTAACATGTTATTAACATGTTCTTACAACACATAACATGTTATTAACATGTTATTACTACACGTAACATGTTATTAACATGTTCTTACCACACGCAACACATTATTATCATGTTATTACCACACATAACATATTATTAACATGTTATTACTAGGGCTGTGAAACAATTACAATTTTTAATCGGGTTAATCACAGGTTTCTGTGGATTAATCGTGATTAATCACATATTACCGATATTCTCGGTATATTTTGTGAGAACAGAGATTTATGACAAAAGACGGATATATACATTTATACATTCTTCTATACAATGGTGCTGCAACTCAGCAGTTATTTAGCAGTTTTCTTCCATATGGAACATTAATACATCTTCATCCTAAACAGAATGTTTAACCTCCTTGTTACCTTTTCGGGTCAATTTGACCCCATTCAATGTTTAATGTCGGTGTTCTTTGGGGTCAATTTGACCCCAGGCTGTTTTTCACTGTGTCAAACATATCAGAAATATCAACTTTTTTATTTATTTAAAGGGCTATTTAGGTAGTCAACAAACAAACATAAAGTACCTCACACTTAAACTTGGGAAGCAATATTAATTTAATAATTTTCTGGAGGTTTTAATTGTTGGGTCAAATTGACCCCGAGGGTAAAATATGTTAGTAAATGAAGGTAACAGGAGGGTTAAACAGAACATGTTTCTCTTGTTTGTCAACCATTAACCCACTCATGATACAATCTAAAGGCTCTAGTCTTCCTCTAGCAGCTGCTGAGGTAAACTGACTGTGTGGGTTTTCTTCATGAACTGGGCCGTGATGAAAGGGACGGCGGGGACACCGCTGCAAAGCTGAAACCTCACCGCCCGGACAGGTGGACAGATTGACAAGTGACTTTTTTTGCTCGGTCCGATGCGCGCGCCGGAGCTCTGTGGCGCGCGAGACGGAGATCGAGCTTTGTGAACGCAACGCTAAGAGACAGAAATGACATGCTGCTGTGGAGATACGATCAACAACAGACGTTTAGTTTAATAAATGAACAAAGACGTGCTCTAGAGAACATGTCAGGGGGCGGGCCAATCTCTTTAATGTCATGCGATCTACCGACACTACGCCGCGATCGACTGGCAGGTCGCGATCGACGTGTTGAGACCCTGATCTGGGAAGTAAAAGTCGTCACAAGGTTTCCGGAGGTGAACCTGCGGAAGGATCATTACCGATGAACAGACCGTCTGCATGAGAGCGGACAGAGTTCAGGTTGAAGTGGTGCATTGGAAGCTCATTTTGCAAGTGACTTTCTTTTCGTCCCGACGACCAACAATAGACGGATTGGAAGCTCATTCTGCGCATGCGTTAAATGCGTTTAAAAAAAAAACTAGTTAAACCTGTAATTGAATTAACGCGTTATTTTTCACAGCACTAGTTATTACTACACATAACATGTTATTAACATGTTATTACCACACAACATGTTATTACCACATGTAACACATTATTAACATGTTATTACCACACGTAACATATTATTAACATATTACAACACATGTTATTACTACACGTAACATGTTATTAACATGTTATTACCACACAACATGTTCTTACCACATGTAACACATTATTAACATGTTATTACTACACGTAACATGTTCTTACCACACGTAACACATTATTAACATGTTATTACTACACGTTACCCCTCTCGCCTGCAGCAGGACGCTCTGCAGATACTTCAGCTGGGATCGGACTTCACAACAGTCCTCAGCCAGTTCCTCCACGTCCAGACCCAGACCAGGGGACGGAGACCTGGGGGGGGGGGGCGAGACGTTCAGGGACCAGCGTAGAACGCAGCCTGTGGAGTCAAATAACCAACATATAAATAAGAGGCCCTGGGAGTGCGTTTGTTTTCCTCACCTTGGGGGACAGAGGTCCAGAATGAGGTCCGTGTCCCCGGTTCCATCCGTCCGCTTATTCCTAGAATCCTCAGCGAGCTTGTAGCCTTGGAAGTCACTGAGGGGGCGACGGACATGATGCATTGTGGGTAGGCTTCTACCTTAAACACACACTGCAGTCGGTAATTTCAATAAAAATCTTGAACATTCATTCTTACAACTTTGACTTCTATCTTTAACATTTCACACGACGTCTGAATCGTCTCATCCTGGAGCCAGAAGACCTTCATCTGTGACCTTGACCTCTGACCTTTAACCTTCCAGCTCCGGCTGCTCACACATGAATCCTTTGGTGCGATGCATTCAGGACATAGAACCTCTGCACGGCTGTTGTTCGCTGACCTTTGACCTTTCCTCTCTCAACGGTCTCTACGTGTTTCTCACCCGTCAGAGTCGCCGTCCTGCGTTCCCCAGCAGAGCTGCCTCCTCCTCCACTGAGCCATGTGGGCGAGGCCGCCGCCCTCTGGAGGCCGACGGCCAGTGTTAGTATCATCATCACCATTGATAAACTAGGAGCTGTTGGTTAACATTTTGCCTAACACACACACACACACACACACTCACCGGCCTGCAGCGAGGCGTCTTCAGGGAGCTCTTCATCCATCATGAGGTCGTCGTCGTCCAGGTCACACGAGTCCAGGTCGTCCAACACGTCCTGAGGGACAGACGGAGCTGCAGTTCACCGAGGAGACACCAGAGGGAGCCAGAGAGCCACACACACACTCCTCACGATGCTGTTGAGGTCGGAGTCGAAGCTGCCGCCGTGGCGGGTGGCGATGACGGCGTTGCTGATGGCGGTGGCGCCCCCTAGTGGCCCCAGGCCCTCCTCGTCCCACATGTAGGTCCCCCCGGAGCCGCAGCTGTCCGAGGGGGACAGGTCGGGGGAAGACCCCCCCTGCAGAGGACACACAGGACGCGGAGGCTCAGGCCGCCGGGGCTTCTGGGACATGAAGTCCTCGTGAGGACGTGGTGATATAGTTACCTGCTCGCGGTCGTCCACCTGACTGGAGCTCCTCCGGTGGGGGACCCGGGTCAGCCGGCCCCCCCCTGGCCCACCTGCACAGGGAACAGGACGGCGCTCAGGACTCAGGACTTCCTCTCCTGTTCCGCCGGGTCAGAGAACTCACCGGCCACGGCGGCCCAGTCCACGCCGTCGTCCAGGAAGCAGAGCGTCGCGACCCCCCCAACCACGGCCGCCTCGTCTTCGTCCGACCTGGCACGTGATTGGTCGAGCCCCGAGTCGCCCCCCAGAGACGCCCCTCCGCAGAGCCGGCGGTCCTTCCCGAGGGCGTCGAGGTCGTCCATGAACTCCTGACTGGAGACGCTGGAGGACAGGGACATGTCCTCCAGAGACCCCCCCGCCACGGACATCTGGGGGGGCGGAGCCTCCGGGGGGCGCTCTGGAGGAAGAACAGAGGAAGGAGTAAGATCCAATCAGAGGATGCCAGGAGATGAACATGTGACACGGTTCTCGTACCCGGACTGCTCTCCGTGGTCAGGGGCGTGTCCACCGAGGTTCTCGAGCCTCGCTTCACTTCCTGTCCTCCTCCGTCCTCATTGGCCGTTGCTCGGAAGGGGCGGGGCTTGATGAGCGCCGGCCGCGACAGCCTGTAGCTGATGCCGCTGGGCTTGAAGGCGGGGCCGAGGCTGGAGAGGAGGGGCTTCTTCAAGGCCGAGTGGGGGAAGCTTTGAAGTCTGGCCCCGCCTCCTCCCTCGGGGGTCTTGGTGCTACCGGGAGGCTTCGCGGAGCGGCCTGTGGGCGGAGCCAACGGGGAGGGAGCTCGGCTCATGGCGTAGGACCGGGTGTTGGTGGGGAGGCGGGAGGAGGGGAGGCGCAGGGTGAGGGGGTAGCCGCGACCTCGTCAGGCTGCGGGACCGGATGCGGTCGCTCTCGACGAGCTGGACGGCCAGAACCGGGTCCAGACTGTCACTGGACCGGCAGCGGTTGGCCGGCGGTTTCTTTTGCATCGGGGAACCAGATCGAGAGCCGGGACCAGAACCGGGCCTCGACCCGGCAGAACGAACGAAGCCGTGAGGTTGCTTCGGGGAACCGTCGGTCCCGGCCGTGGACTTTGGACCAGAGGTACCGTTGGGGGTCTGGCTCGGTTTGGAACCGACAGAACCGCCTTTAGGGGCGGGAAGTGCTCTGGAGCCGAGCCCCACCGCGGTCGTCTTCTGGGATGGATGCTGCTGGGCGTCGGTACCGGGCCGGTTCTGCCCGGCGGTCACGCCCTTCCCTCGGCGCCGCTCGTCCTCGGCCGGCGGGGCTTCCCTCCACCTCACGGAGATGGCGGCGGGCCCTCGGGGGAAGCCATTCTGCTTGGCGGCCGCCGCGGTCAGACCGCCGTGGACCCCCGCCGGCCCGGGGTGGTGGTAGAACCCGTTGGTCAGGCGCGTGGCGGCGCCCGCCACGGTGACCGGACCCGTCTGCGTGGCGCTGGAAGGCGTGGCGGGTTTGGGCCTGAAGCCGAACCGGGGCAGCCTAGAGACCATGGCGGGCATAGTGGGAGGGGCTGACATCAGGCCCCGCCCCCTTCAACATGGAGACACGGAGCACCAGGAGCTGGAGACGGAGATCACTGATTAGGAAATAACATTTGATTTAATGGCCTCCATTCGGCTCTCAACATGTCTACAGCTGACGTTAACAACAACAACAACAACGCTGTGCAGGGATCATTAATAAAAAACACTTAACAAAATAGCAGCACCAGCAGCACTAGCAGCAGCAGCAGCAGCACTAGCAGCAGCAGCAGCATCAGCACTAGCAGCACTAGCAGCAGCAGCACTAGCAGCACTAGCAGCAGCAGCAGCAGCACTAGCAGCAGCAGCAAGCAGCAGCACTAGCAGCAGCACTGGCACTGGCAGCGGCGTTGCAGCAGCACTGTTGCGGCAGCCGTTGCCAGCTGGCACTGGCAGCGTTAACGGCAGCGTTGCAGCGGCGGCAGCGGCGGCAGCGGCACTGCGCAGCGTTGCACTGGCTGTTAAGCAGCGGCGGCAGTTGCCAGCAGCGGTTTCAGCAGCACTAGCAGCAGCAGCACTAGCAGCACTAGCAGCAGCACTAGCAGCAGCAGCAGCAGCACTAGCAGCAGCAGCAGCAGCAGCACTGCAGCAGCAGCAGCAGCAGCAGCAGCAGCAGCAGCAGCACTAGCAGCAGCAGCAGCAGCAGCAGCACTAGCAGCAGCAGCAGCAGCAGCACTAGCAGCAGCAGCACTAGCAGCTGTCTGGGCGCACGGGGCTCTGATGAGGCTCCTTAGTGGTTTGGCCGCTCCGGGCCACCGTACAGTCACAAGCATGTGACTTCAGAGGATGAAAGAACACATTCAGAGAGAGCGAGACATTCATATATTTAGATAGATATATTATATATCAGGGGGTTGGAGGTTGGATCCCTGCCTTAGTCGATGTGTCCTTGAGCAAGGCACTCCACCCTGAGTGTCTCCCTGTAGCTGCTCTACAGTGAATGTCACAGGATTGTAAGTCGCGTTGGCTAAATGAATGTTATGTAATATATATAGATATAAAATATATATATTATTTATATATATAGCGATTCTGATTTATTGATTTATGACACTGTTGCGTCACACTGATCCTCTGATAACTCCTCAGGGAGACGGGGAAGTTCAAAGGTCATGAGTTACGTGGTCACCTGAACATAGTAAAGGTATTAGTACCAGGTAAAGGTATTAGTACCTGGTAAAGGTATTAGTACCAGGTAAAGGTATTAGTACCTGGTAAAGGTATTAGTACCTGGTAAAGGTATTAGTACCTGGTAAAGGTATTAGTACCTGGTAAAGTTATTAGTACCTGGTAAAGGTGTTAGTACCTGGTAAAGGTATTAGTACCAGGTAAAGGTATTAGTACCTGGTCAAAGTCAAAGTCAAAGTCAGTTTTATTTGTCAATTTTCCATATGTGCAAACATACAGAAGATCGAAATTGCGTTTCTCTTCTGTCCAACATAAAGTGAATTGTGCAACATATAGACAACATAGAGTGCAAAAATAGTAAAAAACTTGTGAACATATAGACAATATAAAGTGCATAGTCCTCAACAGCCGATGGACTTCCCCTGTTAGCCACGGCTTCTGGTTAGCCCGAGTGGTGATGG
The DNA here is from genome assembly GCF_029220125.1 of Pseudoliparis swirei. Taxonomy (NCBI): domain Eukaryota; kingdom Metazoa; phylum Chordata; class Actinopteri; order Perciformes; family Liparidae; genus Pseudoliparis; species Pseudoliparis swirei. The sequence continues at coordinate 21,727,205 of NC_079400.1, forward strand.
TCTTTACATGGGTCACATCATCAATGCACTTGCTAATGTAAGAAGTAACAGTGTCTGTGTACTCCCCAATGTCTGTGTGGTCGTTGTATGTGGCTGCCTGTTTAAACATTCCCCAGTCTGTTGAGTCAAAGCAGTCTTGGAGAGCGCAAGGTATTAGTACCAGGTAAAGGTATTAGTACCAGGTAAAGGTATTAGTACCAGGTAAAGGTATTAATACCTGGTAACGGTATTAGTACCAGGTAAAGGTATTAGTACCAGGTAAAGGTATTAGTACCAGGTAAAGGTATTAGTACCTGGTAACGGTATTAGTACCTGGTAAAGGTGTTAGTACCAGGTAAAGGTATTAGTACCAGGTAGACGTGTATTAGTACCTGGTGGCTGTTAGTGCCTGGTAAGGGGGTTTAGTGCCAGAAGGTGTTAGTACTGGTGAAGGTGTTAGTACACAGTGAGGCTGTTGGTAAAGGTATTAGTACCAGGTAAAGGTATTAGTACCAGGTAAAGGTATTAGTACCAGGTAAAGTTATTAGTACCAGGTAAAGGTATTAGTACCTGGTAAAGGTATTAGTACCTGGTAAAGGTATACTTCTACCAGTACTCGCATAACTCTAATTCATCTGTTAACGTGGAAACAAAAGTGTTAACCAAATCCAATCCAAAGGGTTTGTTGTTTGTTGTTGTTGTTTGTTTGTTTGTGTTGGACTCACTTTGACGTACTGTCCCTTTAAGACCACATCCTGGTGATGATGATTAGATCAGGAACAGATTCAACAAACACTTCCTGCCACAAAACAAACAAGATCCCTGTCGGCCTCTGGACCTCTAGACCTCTGGACCTCTGGACCTCTAGACCTCTAGACCACTGGACCTCTAGACCTCCGGACCTTCAGACCTCTAGACCTTCAGACCTCTGGACCTCTAGACCTTCAGGCCTCCGGACCTCTAGACCTCTAGACCTCTGGACCTTCAGACCTCTGGACCTCTAGACCCATGAGCTGAGTGTTCCATAAAGTTATAGTATTAATATTAATAAATCAGATAGAGAACGACTCACAAGTAGAACCAGAGAACCGTCAGCGACGGAGATCATGAACTGGAACGTGAATCTCTCTGTGTTCTTCTCTTTGTAGATCAATAATTCACCAAGTGGGATGTTTGAGAACTACAAGACGCAACCAGAGAACTACAAGACGCAACCAGAGAACTACAAGAGAGAACCAGAGAACTACAAGACACAACCAGAGAACTACAAGAGAGAACCAGAGAACTACAAGACACAACCAGAGAACTACAAGACACAACCAGAGAACTACAAGAGAGAACTACAAGACAGAGAATTACAAGACACAACCAGAGAACTACAAGACACAACCAGAGAACTACAAGACACAACCAGAGAACTACAAGACACAACCAGATAACTACAAGACAGAACCAGAGAACTACAAGACGCAACCAGAGAACTACAAGACGCAACCAGAGAACTACAAGATAGAATCAGAGAACTACAAGACACAACCAGAGAACTACAAGAGAGAACCAGAGAACTACAAGAGAGAACCAGAGAACTACAAGACACAACCAGAGAACTACAAGAGAGAACCAGAGAACTACAAGACACAACCAGAGAACTACAAGAGAGAACCAGAGAACTACAAGACACAACCAGAGAACTACAAGAGAGAACTACAAGACACAACCAGAGAACTACAAGAGAGAACTACAAGCCACAACCAGAGAACTACAAGCCACAACCAGAGAACTACAAGCCACAACCAGAGAACTACAAGCCACAACCAGAGAACTACAAGAGAGAACCAGAGAACTACAAGACACAACCAGAGAACTACAAGACACAAACAGAGAACTACAAGACACAACCAGAGAACTACAAGACACAACCAGAGAACTACGACACAAACAGAGAACTACAAGACACAACCAGAGAACTACAAGACACAACCAGAGAACTACAAGACACAACCAGAGAACTACAAGAGAGAACCAGAGAACTACAAGACACAACCAGAGAACTACAAGACACAACCAGAGAACTACAAGACAGAACCAGAGAACTACAAGACAGAACCAGAGAACTACAAGATACAACTAGAGAACTACAAGACAGAACCAGAGAACCGAAGGTCCGGTGTTCTCTAGTTGCAGAGCAGGAGAACGTGGGGCTTTAGATCTAGAGGACAGAACCAGGAAACAGAACCAAAACCAGCAGAGAACTGGAAACCTATGAGGAAGAAGAATGAAAAGGCCAGAACGGAACCAAACGGGTCCAAAGTCTGGAACCATGAACCAAGAGCAGCGGCGTTCCCTGAGGAACCAGAGGACCTGAAGAACCTGAGGACCTGAGGAACCAGAGGACCTGAGGAACCTGAGGACCTGAGGAACCAGATGACCGGAGGAACCAGAGGACCTGAGGAACCAGAGGACCTGAGGAACCAGAGGACCTGAGGAACCAGAGGACCTGAGGAACCAGAGGACCTGAGGAACCAGATGACCGAAGGAACCAGAGGACCTGAGGAACCAGAGGACCGGAGGAACCAGAGGACCTGAGGAACCAGAGGACCGAAGGAACCAGAGGACCTGAAGAACCAGATGACCAAAGGAATCAGATGACCTGAAGAACCAGATGACCAAAGGAACCAGAGGACCTGAGGAACCAGAGGACCTGAAGAACCAGAGGACCTGAGGAACCAGAGGACCTGAGGAACCAGAGGACCTGAGGAACCAGAGGACCTGAAGAACCAGAGGACCTGAGGAACCAGAGGACCTGAAGAACCAGAGGACCGAAGGAACCAGAGGACCTGAGGAACCAGAGGACCTGAAGAACCAGAGGACCTGAGGAACCAGAGGACCTGAGGAACCAGAGGACCTGAGGAACCAGAGGACCGTAGGAACCAGAGGACCTGAGGAACCAGAGGACCTGAAGAACCAGAGGACCTGAGGAACCAGAGGACCTGAGGAACCAGAGGACCGAAGGAATCAGAGGACCTGAGTAACCAGAGGACCTGAGGAACCAGAGGACCGAAGGAACCAGAGGACCTGAGTAACCAGAGGACCTGAGGAACCAGAGGACCGAAGGAACCAGAGGACCTGAGGAACCAGAGCTGAGGAACCAGAGGACCGGAGGAACCAGAGGACCGGAGGAACCAGAGGACCTGAAGAACCAGAGGACCGGAGGAACCAGAGGACCTGAGGAACCAGAGGACCGTAGGAACCAGAGGACCTGAAGAACCAGAGGACCTGAGGAACCAGAGGACCTGAGGAACCAGAGGACCGAAGGAACCAGAGGACCTGAGGAACCAGAGGACCGAAGGAACCAGATGACCGAAGGAACCAGATGACCGGAGGAACCAGAGGACCTGAGGAACCAGAGGACCTGAGGAACCAGATGACCGAAGGAACCAGATGACCGGAGGAACCAGAGGACCTCAGGAACCAGAGGACCTGAGGAACCAGAGGACCTGAAGCCTGTGGACCAGGTGGTTCCTCAGGTTCTCTGGATGTCTTGTGTCAACGTTCCACCGTCACACACCTGAGGTTCTCGGAGACAGGGCAGTGGATGGAGCTGCTCTGGAGACCGATGCGGTTCCTCGTGAACACAAAGCATTCTGGGATATCCACGGCGGGGAGAACCGACACATGACGAGTCCCAAGAACCCAAGAACCTTCATCACGGTAAATACGAAGAAATAAGCTGAGCACGTGAAATATGACCTTCAACATGTGATGTGTGTGTGTGTGTGTGTGTGTGTGAGATCATACTTAAAAGGTATAATACATTTTAAATTTTTAAAAACCTACCTTCAAAAATAAAATCATTCATTTAAAATATATATAATATATTTATATATATATACAAAATATGTATTTATATATATATTGTTATTATTATTTTTTAAATGCTATATATATTTAAATAAATATATATATATTTTTTAAATATATATACAAAATAAAAAACAAACATACATTTTGCAACAACAACAAATGTATTCATTCGTATTTTTTTTATTATCAGTGACGTCATTTCATCAACACTCAGTGAGCCAGTACCATCCCGGTAGATTGATGACGTATAACGGTGAACGTGTGTATGTGTCGGTAAACACACACACACACACACATGTATCTATATCTCTATATATATATATATATATATATATATATATATCTCTCTATAGATACATACAGTAACCAGCACTAGGCTGCGCGCGGCGGACGACTCTCACCTGTCGGGGAGCATCAGATGGAAAAACGCGGAAATGTTACCCGCGGAGCCGGTTGGGTTCCGGTGGGGTCCCGGTGGGGGTTCGGTTGGGTTCCGGTGGGGGTCCGGGAGGAGGATGTTTCCGGTTCACTCCCGAGGAGGCAGCAGCTCCTCACACCCAGAAGGACCCGGATGCAGCGGCCCCCTGCGGCGGCGCTCCGGCCTGTCTCCGCGGCCCGAGGCTCCGGGGTTTCCGCGTTAGACGGGTCACCTGCACGGGCTCACCGGCCAGGTGAGACGGTATCTACGGGAACGGGTCGGTTGGCGCGAGGAGACGGTCCGAGGTGCACGTGCGCAGAGCACCAGCTGCTTTCTGCTCTCTGCTGCGCGAGCTGCTGAATCATCCGCACACACGCGCGTGCACGCGGAGGGCGCATGCCCGAGGAACAGCTGACACTGACGTCATCTGTCCACAGTAAACATAACCCTTTGATCACCGGCCTGCGAGTATCAGGTAACCCGGAAGTCCTCTGACGTTGCGCTGCAGCGGTAGCCGGAAGCAGCGTTATAGAGATGTCGTTATATAAAATTAATAACTTTATTTTCTTAATTTGTATTGTCTTATTGTCTTGTTGTCTTCCTCTGTTGCTCCCATCCGGCAGCATTGTAACGGGAGCTTTCATCCAATCAGACGTCAGCTCCACGCCTCCATGATCAGCTGACCTCAGGCCGGAAGCTTCATGGAGAGTCAACAGCAACGAGACGTCCATGTTTCATTCTCATGAAGAAGACGCTCCGCTGCGGTGTGGGGAGCGGCCGCCAGGGGGCGGAAGGCTCCTGCAGACTGGACAAGAAACTAGAAGAGAATATTTAACGACTTGAACACATCAAAAAATGAGAAAAACGTCCAAAACTCAAAGTTATTCATCCGGAACCGACCCGGGCCAGAGAGCCCAGAACCACCTCCATCAGTTCTTCTGGACAAACGTTCGAGACGCTTAGTCTGCAGGAAGGAGAACACGTTTGAATGAACCTCCACTACATGACTCACTCCTGTACCTCCACACATGACCCACCCCTATACCCCACCCTCCCACATGACTCACCCCATACCCCACCCTCCACTACATGACTCACCCCATACCCCACCCTCCACCACATGACCTCACCCTACCCCACCCTCCACCACATGACTCACCCTACACCCCACCCTCCACCACATGACCCACTCCCATACCCCACCACATGACCCACCCCATACCCCACCCACCACATGACCTACCCCATACCCCACCCTCCACTACATGACCCCAATCCTGCACCCCCTCCACTACGACTCACCTACCCCACCCTCCACCACATGACTCACTCCGATCCCCACCCTCCACTACATGACTCACCTGCACCACCTCACTACATGACTCCCCTGCACCCTCCACGACATGACTCACTCCTAACCCACATGACTCCACCCCATACCCTACCCTCCACTACATGACTCATCACCTCCTACATGACTCACTCCTGTACCTCCACCACATGACTCCACTCCCATACCCCACCCCTCCACATGACCCACCCCTCTCACCCTCCACTGCATGACTCACCCCATACCCCACCCTCCACCATGACCCACTCCCATACTCACCCCACCCTCCATGACCCAATCCCCATACCCCACCCTCCACCACATGACCCACCCCATCCTCCCACTGCTACTGACCCACCCCACCCTGACCCTCCCTGCACATGACTCACTCCTGTACCACCTCCACCATGACTCACCCCATACCCCACCCTCCACCACATGACTCACCCCATACCCCACCCTCCACCACACTCACCCTCAATTCCTCCACATGACTCACCCTATACCCCACCTCCACCACATGACTCACCCACCCTACCTCCACCATGACTCACTCCCATACCCCACCTCCTCTCACACTCACTCCCTACCCCACCACAACATGACCTCACCCCATACCCTCCACCACATGACCACCCATGTACCCTCCACCTACATGACCCACCCCCCACCCCACCCTCCACCACATGACTCATCCTGCACCCTCCCACACATGACTCACCCCATACCTACCCTCCACTACATGACTCCACCCCACACCCCACCCCACCTCCATGACTCACCCCATACCACCCTCCACCATGACTCACCCCACCCCACCCTCCCACATGACCCACCCATCACCCACCCCACCTCCATGACTCACCCCATACCCCACCTCCACATGACTCACCCCATACCACCCTCCACCACACCACCCCATACCCCACCCACCTCCATGACTCACTCCATACCCTACCCTCCACTACATGACTCACTCCCATACCCCACCCTACCTCCATGACTCCATCACCCCACCCTCCACCACATGACCACCCCATACCCCACTCCATGACCCCACACCCCACCCTCACTGACCCACCCCACCCTCCACCACATGACCCCACCCACACCCCACCCTCCATGACCACCCCACACCCCACCTCCACCACATGACCCCACCCTGTACCCCACCCTCCACTACGACTCACCTGCACCCACCCTCCCCCACATGACCCACCCACACCCCACCCTCCACCACATGAGACTCACCCCTATACCCACCCTCCCTCACATGACTCACTCTATACCCTACCCTCCACCACATGACTCACCCCTGTACCTCCCTCCATGACTCACCCTATACCCTACCCTCCACTACATGACTCCACCCCATACCCTACCCTCCACTACATGACTCACTCCTCATACCCCACCCTCCTCCCCATGACTCACCCCATACCCCACCCTCCACACATGACTCACCTGTACACCCTCCACTACATGACTCATTCCCATCATACCCCCACCACATGACTCACCCTACCCCACCCTCACACATGACCCACTCCCATACCCTACCCTCCACTACATGACTCACTCTGCACCATACCCTCCACATGACCCACCCACCCTCCACCCACATCGACTCCCCTGACCCCACACACCCCACTCACCTCCACCCACGACCCACCCCCATACCCCACCCTCCACCACACTCACTCCTTCCCCACCCACCACATGACCCACCCTGTACCCTCCACTGACTCACCCCATACCCTACCTCCACATGACCCACTCCTACCCTACCACTACATGACTCACTCCCCATACCCCACCCTCCACCACATGACTCACTCCTGTACCCCACCCTCCCACATGACCTCACTCCCATACCCCACCCTCCACACATGACTCACTCCTATACCCACCCTCCACTACATGACCTCACCCCCTGCTCCACCACATGACCCCACCCCATACCCCACCCACCACATGACCCACCCCTACTCATTCCACTGCACGACCCACCCACACCCCACCTCCTACATGACCCAATTCCCATACCCCACCCTCCACCACTGACCACCCCACACCCACCTCCACCACGACCCACTGTGCCCTACCATCCACATGTGACCTACCCTGTGCCTCACCACATGACTCACCCCATACCCACCTCCACATGACCCATCCTGCACCTCCACTCCACTCACAGCTCCACACCTCCCACCACCCATTTTATACTCCCCTGACCCTCTGACACACATGACCACCCTTTATATCCCACTCTCACTACCCTACAAACCACATGTTACACCTCCCTCACATGACTCACCCCGAACCCCCACGCAGACCACTTGACAACATGCCAATCCTCCACACCCCACACACCCACCTCAATGACACTCATCCCCAAGGACTGCCTCTGCACCCATCCCACATCACTCCTCTCCACACGCTCACCTCACCACATGAATCGACCTACACCCTCTGCATGACTCCCCCACCCCACTGACTCACACCCATGACCCATGATCTGATATCCCACTCATTTGACACCTGCCCTCCATGACTCACTCCCATACCCCACCCTCCACCATGACCCATCCTCACCTCACCACATGACCACTCCCACCCCCACTCCTGACGACCCCCTGCTCCACTCACATGACCCCACCCCACCATACTCCACCACATGACCCACTCACATACCCCACCCTCCATGACTCACCCATACCCCACCTCCACTACATGACCCACCCCATACCCCACCCCACCTCCACACCCTACCCCCACCCTCCACCACATGACTCACCCTACCCTACCTCCACCACATGACTCACCCCTACCCTACCCTCCACCACATGACTCACCCCTACCCCACCCTCCACTCCATGACTCACCCCTCTACCCTCCACCACATGACTCACTCCCATACCCCACCCCACTCCATGACTCACTCCCATACCCCACCCTCCACCACATGACCACTCCTACACCCCACCTCCACCACATGACCCACTCCTGACCCACACCCATGACCCACCCCACACCCCACCCTCCACCACATGACCCATCCCATACCCCACCCTCCACCACATGACCTCCCACCCCCACCCTCCTCACGACCTCAACCCCACCCACCACATGACCATCCTCACCTCCACCACATGACTCCCCATCACACCCTCCACCACATGACCCACCCGATACCCCACCCCACCACATGACCCACTCATACCCCACCTCCACCACATGACCACCCTGACCCTACCCCTACATGACTCACCACATACCTCACTACATGACTCACTCCCCACACCCCACCTCCACTACATGACTCACCCCATACCCCACCCACTCACATGACTCACCCTCACCCCCATACATGACCCACCCATACCCCACCTCCACATGACTCACCCCATCCCCACCCTCCTACGACTCACCTCCCATACCCCACCTCCACCACATGACTCACTCCCATACCCCACCCTCCACCACATGACCCACCCCATACCCCACCCTCCACCACATGACCCACTCATACCCCACCTCCACCACATGACCCATCCTGTACCCCACCCTCACATGACCCATCCACCCCACCCTCCACCACATGACCCACCCCATACCCCACCCTCCCCACATGACCCACTCCACCACCTCCATCTCACTCCCCTCACCCTCCTCCATGACTCACTCCTATACCCCCACCCTCCACTACATGACTCACTCCCATACCCTACCCTCCACCACATGACTCACCCATACCCCACCCTCCATGACTCACACCCACCCTCCACCACATGACCACTCACCCCACCCACTCACATGACCCACTCCTCACCACACCCTCCACTACATGACCACCCCACACCCCATCCTCCACTCATGACCTCACCCTGAACCCCACATGACCCACCCCATACCCCACCCTCCACCACATGACTCACTCCTGCACCCTCCACTGACCTCACCCTACCCTCCACCACATGACCCCACCATACCCCACCCTCACCACATGACCCACCCCACAATCCACCCTCCACTCACATGACTCACCCCATACCCTCACCTCCACCACATGACTCCCCATACCCCACCCTCCTCCATGACTCACTCCTATACCCTACCCTCCACTACATGACTCCACCCCATACCCGACCTCCACATGACTCACCCCATACCCACCCTCCACTACATGACTCACTCCCACCCCACCCTCCACTATGACTCACCCCATACCCCACCTCCACCGCCACGACCCCACTCCACTCCCACTACATGACTCACTCTACCTCACCCCTCCCCCACATGACCCACCCCATCCTCACCTCCACACATGACTCACTCCCCACCCTACCCTCCAACACTCCACTCCCATACCCCACCCTCCACCACATGACCCCACCCCACACCCCACTCCACCACATGACCCACCATGCACCTCCACCACATGACCTCACCCCACCCCACCCTCCACCACATGACCCACCCCACCACCCTCACCCTCCATGACCATCCCCATACCTACCCTCCACCACATGACTCTCCTGTACCTCCTCACATGACTCACCCCCATACCCACCCTACCTCCATGACTCACCCCATACCTACCCTCCACTACATGACTCACCTGTACCCTCCACACATGACTCACCCCACCCTACCTCCACCACATGACCCACCCCATACCCCACCTCCACCCATGACTCACCCCATACCCATACCTCCACTCATGACCCACCATACCCCACCCTCCATCACATGACCCCTGTACACCCCACTCACCATGACCTCACCCACACCCCACCCCACTACACGACCCATCCCACACCACCCTCCACTACATGACCCACCCCATACCCCACCCCACTCCATGACCCACCCTACACCCCACCCTCCACCACATGACCTCCCTCCACCCACCCTCCATGACCCACCCCCACCACCCCACCACATGACTCACCCATACCCCACCTCCATGACTCACTCCTATACCCTACCCTCCACTACATGACTCACTCCATACCCTACCTCCACCACATGACTCCACCCATACCCCACCTCCATGACTCACTCCTACCCCACCCTCCACTACATGACTCCACTCCCATACCCCACCTCCACCACATGACTCAATCCTGCACCACACTCCCCACATGACTCCACCCTACCCCACCCTCCACCACATGACCCACTCCCTAACCCTACCCTCCCACATGACCCACTATACCCCACCCTCCACCACATGACCTCCCCTCACCTCCATGACCCACTCCCATACCCCCACCCTCCACACATGACCTCACACCCCACCCTCCACCACGACTCCACCCCACCCCACCCTCCCCCATGACTCACCCCCTACCCTCCCCACATGACTCAATCCTGTACCCACCCTCTACCATGACCCACTGCACTACCCACTACATGACTCACCTATACCCACCACTACATGACTCACCCATACCCCACCTCCACTACATGACTCACCCCACCACACCCTCCACTACATGACTCACCCCACCCCACCTCCACGACATGACCCACCCTCCTGAACCCCATGACTCCACTCCCATACCCCACTCCACCACATGACCCTCCCACACCCTCCACCACTACTCCACTCCACACCCACCTCCACTCACATGACCCCACCCTGTACCCCCACTACATGACTCACTCACACCCCACCTCCCCACGACTCCCCATACCCCATCCACCACATGACCCACCCATACCCCACCACCATGACTCACCCACACTCCCACCCTCCACCACATGACCCACCCCTGCACTCCCCTACATGACTCACCCCATACCCCTACCCTCCACCACATGACTCACTATACACCTCCACTACATGACTCACTCATGTACCCCACCTCCACTACATGACTCACTCCATACCCCACCCTCCACTACATGACTCACCCTCCTGCACCCCACCCTCCCTCCACATGACTCACTCCCCATACCCCCACCTCCACAACATGACTCACTCCTGTACCTCCACCACATGACCTCACCCATACCCCACCCTCCACCACATGACCCACCCCTGTACCTACCTCCACCACATGACTCACCCCATACCCCACCCTCCACTACATGACTCACTCCTGACCCTCCACTACATGACCCACTCCTATACCCCCCCCTCCACCATGACTCACTCCCATACCCCACCTCCACCACACATGACCTGACCCCATACCCCACCCTCCCACATGACTCACCATACCCTCCACAACATGACTCACCCCATACCCTACCCTCCACCACATGACTCACTCCCCACCCACCTCCACGACATGACTCACTCCTGAACCCTACATGACTCACTCCTATACCCTACCCTCCACTACATGACTCACTCCTGTACCCTCTACCACACATGTCACTCCACTACCCCCACCACCCACTACATCCCCCTGACCTCCACACATGACCCATATCCCAGCACCCTCACTCACACCACTCCACCACCATGACTCCACCTCCTACCCCACCGCCCCAGTCACTGACAATCTGCTCAGACCACTCACCACCACCTCCCTGCTGAATACACACCACCCATCCCCATGACACTCCCATAACCCATCCCACCATGACTCCTCCACAACTTCAGTGCCTCCACACCTGACTCACTACTCGAACCCACAACCCTCCCTCATGACCCCTACCCCACTGACTCCGCCATGACCCATGACTGATACCCACTTGAGTTTGACACCCTCTCTCTACATGACTCACTCCTGTACCCTCCTCTACATGACTCACTCCTGTACCCTCCTCTACATGACTCACTCCTGTACCCTCCTCTACATGACTCACTCCTGTACCCTCTACATGACTCACCCCTGTACCCTCCACCATGACTCACTCCCATACCCCACCCACCCACTCCATGACTCACCCCACACCCCACCCTCCACTACATGACCCACCCCATACCCCACCCACTCCATGACTCACCCCATACCCCACCTCCACCACATGACCCACCCCATACCCCACCTCCACCATGACCACCCCATACCCCCACCCTCCACCCATGACCCACCCCATACCCCACCCCACTCCATGACTCACCCACCCACCCTCCACTACATGACTCACTCCTATACCTACCCTACCTCCATGACTCACTCCATACCCCACCCTCCACTACATGACTCACCCCATACCCCACCCTCCACTACATGACTCACTCCTATACCCCCACCCTCCACCACATGACTCACTCCTGTACCCACCCTCCACCACATGACTCCAATACCCCACCCTCCACCACATGACTCACTCCTATACCCTACCCTCCACTACATGACCCACCCCTGCACCCTCCACTACATGACTCACTCCCACACCCCACCCACCACATGACCCACTCCCACCTCCCTCCATGACTCACTCCTACCCCCACCTCCACCATACGACCCACCCCACCACCCACCACATGACTCACCCCTACACCCCACCCTCCACTGACCTCACCCCTGTACCCCACCCTCCACTCACTCTCACTCCATGACCCTCCATACCATACCCTCCACCACATGACTCCACTCCTGTACCCCACCCTCCACTCACATGACTCCACCCCATACCCCCACCTCCCCACATGACTCACTCTGTACCCCACCTCCACTACATGACTCACCCTGTACCTACCCTCCACTCACATGACTCACTGCACCCCACCCTCCCTCCACATGACCCCAATCCTGCACCACCCTCCATGACTCACTCCTGCCCCTACCCTCCACTACATGACTCAATCCTGTACCATACCCTCCACTACATGACCTCACCCCCTGTACCATACCCTCCACTCACGACCCTACCCCACTCCACCTACATGACTCACTCCTATACCCTACCCTCCACCACATGACTCACTCCCATACCCCTACCCTCCACCACATGACTCACTCCTGTACCCCTACCCTCCACCACATGACTCACCCTATACCCTACCCTCCTCCACTACATGACTCCACCCTATACCCCACCCCTCCACTACATGACTCACCCCACCACCCTCCACCACATGACTCACTCCTCTACCCTCCACCACATGACCCACTCCTATACCCCACCTCCACTACATGACTCACCCCATACCCCACCTCCACCACATGACCCTCCACCCCACCCTCCCCACATGACTCATCCTGCACCCCACCCTCCCCACATGACTCACCCCACACTACCCTCCACCATGACCCTCCCCTACCCTCTCCACCACATGACCCACCCCCTCCACTCACATGACTCACCCCCACTACCCTCCACCATGACTCACCCCATACCCCACCTCCACATGACTCAACCTGACCCCACCACTGCTACGACCCTCCCTCACCACCCTCCACTCACATGACTCACCCCACACCCTACCTCCACCATGACTCACTCCTGCACCCTACCCTCCACTACATGACTCACTCCTATACCCCACCCTCCTCACATGACTCACCTGTACCCTACCCTCCACATGACTCATCCTGTACCCTACCCTCCACTACATGACTCACTCCTGTACCCACCTCCACTACATGACTCACCCTCACCCCCACCTCCACACATGACCCACCTCACCCCACCTCCACTCACATGACCTCCCTGCACCTACTCCACCACATGACTCACTCCTACACCCCACCCACTACATGACTCACCCCCACCCCTCCACCACACATGACTCACTCCCATACCCCCCTCCACGACATGACTCACCCTGACCCCACCCTCCACATGACCTGTTCCCTACCTCCATGACTCACTCCTGCACCCCACCCTCCACTACGACTCACCCCACTCCTACCCACTCTCATGACCCTACACCCTCCTCCACTACATGACTCACCTGTACCCTACCCTCACTACATGACTCACTCCTACCCTACCCTCCACCACATGACTCCACTCCCACCTACCCTCCACTACATGACTCACTCCTACCCCACCCTCCACCACATGACTCACTCCTGCTGCACCTCACATGACCCTCCTGACTCCATGACCACTCCACCCTCCATGACCCTGACCCCACCCTCCACACATGACTCACCCCCACACCCCACCCTCCACCACATGACTTCCTCACCCTCCATGACTCACCCCTATCCCACCCTCCACTACATGACTCACCCTCACCTCCATGACCCACCCCACCCCACTCCACCACATGACTCACCCCTCACCCACCTCCATGACTCACCCACCCCACCCTCCACCACATGACTCACTCCATACCCTACCCTCCACCACATGACTCCTCATGTACCCACCCTCCACTACATGACTCACTCCTGCACCTACCCTCCACTACATGACTCACCCCTCTACCCTCCACACATGACTCACTCACTCCCTACCTCCACATGACTCAATCCTGTACCCTCCTCTACATGACTCACCCTGCACCTACCCTCCACTACATGACCCACCCCTGCACCTCCACTGACTCACCCCTCACCCCACATGACCCCATCCCACACCCCACCCTCCACTGACTCACCCCACACCCCACCCACCACATGACTCACTCCTGTACCCATGACCCACTCCTGACCCCACCTCCACTACATGACTTACTCCTGTACCCTCCATGACTCACTCCTGTACCCTACCCTCCACTACATGACTCACTCCTGTACCCTCCATGACTCACTCCTATACCCTACCCTCCACTACATGACTCACTCCTATACCCTACCCTCCACTACATGACTCACTCCTATACCCTACCCTCCACTACATGACTCACTCCTGTACCCTCCACTACATGACTCACTCCTATACCCTACCCTCCACTACATGACTCTCATGCACCCCACCCTCCACCACATGACTCACCCTGTACCCCACCCTCCACTACATGACTCACTCACCCCCTCCCTCTACATGACCCAATCCTGTACCACACCTCCCTGACTCACTCCCTTACCCCACCCACCACATGACTCACTCCTATACCCTACCCTCCACTACATGACTCACTCCTGTACCCTCCACTACATGACTCACTCCTATACCCTACCCTCCACTACATGACTCACTCCTATACCCTACCCTCCACTACATGACTCAATCCTGTACCATACCCTCCTCTACATGACTCACTCCTATACCCTACCCTCCACTACATGACTCACTCCTGTACCCTACCCTCTACTACATGACTCATTCCTGTATCATACCCTCTACTACATGACTCACTCCGATACCCTACCCTCTACTACATGACTCACTCCTATACCCTACCCTCCACTACATGACTCACTCCTGTACCACCCTCCATGACTCACCCCTGCCTCACCCTCCACTACATGACTCACCCCTATACCCTACCTTCCACTACATGACTCACTCCTGTACCCTACCCTCCACTACATGACTCACTCCTGTACCCTACCCTCCACTACATGACTCACCCCTATACCCTACCCTCCACTACATGATGACTCCATCACCCTCCAGCCCCCACCCACGACCTGACTCACCTCAACACCTCCCTACCCACTCCACTCACACTCGACTCAACTCTCCTACCCACATCCCACCTCCCTGTATACATGCTCACAACATGTACTCCTCACTCCTGACTCACCTGATCCACCTACCACCCCTGACTACTGCACTCCCTCCACTCTGCTACCTCACCATCCACCCCACTCATCCATGCACCTCACTGGTCTTCAGCCTCCCCACTCACCCACCACCCCCTCCCCTCCTCCACTGACCCTGCCCATCCTCACACTGGTCCTCACCCCTACATCCCCCCCACTATATGGTCACACCTACACCCCCACTCACTCCCTCCCACACCTCACTACACTGCACCTCACACCACTACCAGACTCTGTCCTCCTCATACACTCCCCCACCCTCACACAGACTCACTCCTCCTAGACTCACACCTCCACTATACTGCACTCACTCCACATACCCTCCACCGACTCACCACTACTACTCCCACCTCCACTACATGCATCACCTCCTACACTCCCCACTACATGATCATGATTCACCCTCACCTCCATGACTCACTCCTACCCCCACCCTCCACCACATGACTCACCCCATACCCCACCTCCACTACATGACTCACTCCTGCACCACACCCTCCCTCCATGACTCACCCATACCCACCTCCACCACATGACTCACTCCTATACCCCACCCTCCACTACGACTCAATCAGGTACACCCTCTACCACATGACTCACTCCTGTACCTACCCTCCACATGACTCACTCCTATACCCACCCTCCACTACATGACTCACTCCTGTACCCTACCCTCCACCACATGACTCACTCCTACCCTACCTCCACATGACTCACCTGTACCCTACCCTCCACTACATGACTCACCCTGTACCACCCTCCACTACATGACTCACCCCCACCCCACCTCCCCACATGACTCAATCCTGTACTCACCCCCACTACATGACTCATCCTGTACCCCTCACTACATGACTCACCCCATACCCCACCTCCACCACATGACTCACCCCCACCACACCTCCACCACATGACTCACCCCATACCCCACCCTCCACCACATGACTCACTCCTGCACCCTCCATGACTCACTCCTGCACCTACCCTCCACCATGACTCACCCCTACCCCTACCCTCCACCACATGACTCACTCCTGTACACCCTCCTCCATGACTCCCCATACACTACCCTCCACTACATGACTCACCCTATGCCCTACCCTCCACTACATGACTCACTGCCCCACCTCTACTACTACATGACTCACTCCCACCTACCCTCCACTACATGACTCACCCTATACCCCACCCTCCACTACATGACTCACTCCTGTACCCTCCATGACTCACCCCTGCACCCCACCCTCCACTACATGACTCACCCCATACCCCACCCTCCACCACATGACTCACTCCTACCCCACCCTCCACTACATGACTCACCCCTGTACCCTACCTCCACTACATGACTCACCCCTACCCCACCCCATGACTCACTCCCATACACCACCTCCACTACATGACTCACCCCTACCCTACCTCCACTACATGACTCACTCCTGCACCTACCCTCCTACCATGACTCACCCTGTACCCCACCCTCCACTACATGACTCACTCCATACCCTACCCTCCACCACATGACTCACTCCTACCCTACCCTCCTCCACATGACTCACTGTACCCTACTACATGACTCACTCCCACCCTACCCTCTACATGACTCACTATACTCACTCCACTACGACCTGACTCCACCCTCACATGACCCACTCCATACCCCACCCTCCAACATGACTCACCCCTACCCCACTCCACCACATGACTCACTCCTGCACCTCCATGACCCACCCCATACCCCACCCTCCACACATGACTCACTCCTGCACCCTCACTGACTCACCCCACCCTCCACCCTACATGACTCACCTCATACCCCACCCTCCACCACATGACTCAATCCTCACCCTCCATGACTCACCACTCCATGACTCACCCCTATACCCCACCTCCACCACATGACCCCTATCCCTACCCTCCCACATGACTCACTCCCACCTACCTCCACCATGACTCATTATACCCTCCATGACTCACTCCTATACCCCTACCCTCCACTATGACTCACTCCTGTACCCTACCCTCCACCATGACTCCTCCCCACCCTCCACTACATGACTCACCCCATACCCCACCTCCACTACATGACTCACTCCTGTACCCCACCTCCACTGACTCACTCCTACCCCTCCACTACATGACTCACCTGTACCCTACCCTCCACTACATGACTCACTCCTGCACCCACCTCCACCACATGACCACCCACCCACTCCACCGCTACATGACCCTCCCACTCTCACCACCTCACATGACCCACCCTGCACCACTCACCACCCCACCCCATACCCCACTCCACCACTGCCTACCTACCCCTCCACCACATGACCCTCCTATACCCCACCCTCCACTACATGACTCACTCCTGATACCACCACTACCAACGGACCACTGCATGACTTACCTACCACTCACAGGACTGACATGGTCCAACACAGACCTCCTACAACACGCCCCCTACCCCTCACACTGACTCATTCCGGATCCCAGTCCCTCCACTACTGTAGAGACTCCTGACACATCACAGCTCAACCTCTCCCCACAGGAAGGCCGTACTCTGACACATTGCCCTCCACTGCAGGACTGTACACCACAGAACTCACTCATGTACCTCACCTCCACAACAGACTGTTCCACTCTGGTCACACCCCTAGTCACGCCTGCATAGAGACCAGACACTCCCCACCATCACTGTGACCCGACCCCACCAGGACCCCACACAGACCCATAATCTCCTCACACTCTGACACTATTGTAAATAGTGACTTGTTGCCCTGTACCTGCTGAGCATTGCCACTATTCACTGCACACCTCTGTGTGTATGTGACTCATCTTGAATCTTGAATCCTGTACCTACCCACCACATGACCCCATACCCCACCCTCCACACATGACTCACCCCCTGTACCATCCCTCCATGACCACTCACCCCACCCTCCACTACGACTCACCCCTGCACCCCACCCTCCACCACATGACTCACCCCTACCCTACCCTCCATGACTCACCCCTACCCCACCCTCCACTACATGACCCCCCCTACCCCTCCACTATGACTCACTCCTGTACCCCACCCACCACTACATGACTCATCACTCTACCCTCCACTACATGACTCACCCCTACCCTACCCTCTACTTGACCCACCCCTACCCCACCCTCCACTACATGACTCACTCCTGACCTACCCTCCACTACCTCACCCATACCCCACCCTCCACTACATGACTCACCTACCCTCACCACATGACTCACTCCCACCCACCCCCACATGACCCACTCCTGCACCACTCCACTGCACTGACCCCACCCCTGTACCCTCCATGACTCACTCCTGCACCCATGACCACCTACCTCCATGACCCACCCCCACTACATGACTCACCCTACCCTCCACTACACATGACTCACTCCTGTACCTCCATGACTCACTCCCCTGACCCCTCCTGACCCACCCTCACTACCATGACTCACTCCTGTACCCTACCCTCCACATGACTCACCCCTACACCCACTACATGACTCCTCACCCTCCATGACTCACTCCTGTACCCTTCATGACTCACTCCTGTACCCCACCCCCACTATGACTCACTCTGTACCCCTCCATGACTCACCCTCCATGACCCACTGCACCACCTACCATACCTTTCATACTTTGCGTGCTCACCTTGTAGCACAGTCACCAATCATGTGATGCCAGCTGACTCAGAAGAGGTTGATCCGCACTGCCGAACCAGTGTCCCCGAGCAGATCCCCAGCAGGCTCACCAGGCCAGAAGCCCGATGACCAGGAACATGTTGTTGGGGTTCCAGGCCTTCAGCTTGAAGCAGAAGACCCACAGGGCCACCGCGTTACCCAGCAGCCCCAGCACCACGTCGATGATGAGCACCGGGGGCAGGACTACGCCCTCCAGCTGGATACCCACGGGGGGACAGCCACCCGGCACCGGGGTCGTGAGGTTCAACATGGGGGTCGTGAGGTTCCACATGGGGGTCGTGAGGTTAAGCGTGAGGGTCAGTGTGGGGGTCTAGAGGGTCAGCGTGGGGGTCTTGAGGGTCAGCGTGGGGGTCTTGAGGGTCAGCGTGGGGGTCTAGAGGGTCAGCGTGGGGGTCTTCGTGAGGTCATTCTAAGGAGACAAATGTTCTTTCATTTTTTGTGGTTTGACCCGAGTGTCGAAATTTAGGAAATCTGCTTCCTCTTTTCTTCTTCTTCTTTTCTCACTAAAACACTTCTTCATGAAGTATTTTATTATCATGACACAAAGATCTCTGAGGTTTCAAAAACACTACTAATAATAAATATTATAATAATCATTAAATGTGAATCCTTTTCACCTGAACATCTGTTTTTAGTTCATTTAAATCATTTCACTGATTAAAGTAAAAACCCTGAACATGATGAACAGATTCAATATAATAAAACAAAACCATTAGAAAAAGGTTAAAGAAAATACCATCAACCAAACTGATAATACAAAATTACATATATTTAAAAAATATAAACTAAATAAAACTTTGAAGTATCTAACACACACACACATGTATAAGTTTATATATATATGTATATACAAATATATATGTATATAAAATATATGCATATATATATGTATATATATTATATATATATGTATATATACATATATACATACATATACATATATACATATTTATACATATATATATATATATGTATGAATACATGAACTCACCATGTGAGATGACTTCATTCATAAAGTACAAACTGCTGTTGGTGTTTTATATCCAGGACTTTCCTGATTGGTGTATCACCAAGGTCATCGCCACACACAGTGTGTGTGTGTGTGTGTGTGTGTGTGTGTGTGAACGTTCATTTTAAAACAGATTTCAAAATAAAGGTCAGCGTGCTGTCGGTGGTATTTCTGTGTCGATGACTCGTCACACTTCCTGTTGCCTTGGCGCTCAATGTGTCACACTACCTGTCATCTTCTTCTTCTTATCCTCCTCCTCTTCCTCCTTCTCTTTGAGCAGTTTCCTCCAAATGAAGGAGGAAGTTATGAAATCACAAGATTCCGTCATCTTTAGACCATAAATATCTAATAAAACAACTTTCATCTATTTAAAGATTTATTAAAATCGACTTGAGCTGAACGTCCTAAACATATATAAATATACATATATAAATATATATATAAATATATATAAACATACATATATAAATATACATGTATAAATATCCTCTGATTTATGCTCCTTTGACATTTTTAATCATCATAAATAATAATATAACTTTATAAGGTGCCTTTCAAGGCACTCAAGGTCGCCGCACAAACACAAAAAATGGACAACAGTTAAAAGCAGAACAGTCTGCAGCAGAGCAACCAGAGGCCTGCCTGAAAAGGTGAGTTTTGAGGTGAGTTTTGAATAACATGATAGAGTCAATGTTTCTGATGTCAGGGGGGGGAGCTCCAGAGGGGCAGAGCGGCTGAAGGCTCGTGACCCCATGGTGGACAGACGAGCCGGGGGTCAGTCAGGTTGATGGATACCCCACCCTCCACTACATGACTCACTCCTGTACCTCCACACATGACCCACCCCTATACCCCACCCTCCCACATGACTCACCCCATACCCCACCCTCCACTACATGACTCACCCCATACCCCACCCTCCACCACATGACCTCACCCTACCCCACCCTCCACCACATGACTCACCCTACACCCCACCCTCCACCACATGACCCACTCCCATACCCCACCACATGACCCACCCCATACCCCACCCACCACATGACCTACCCCATACCCCACCCTCCACTACATGACCCCAATCCTGCACCCCCTCCACTACGACTCACCTACCCCACCCTCCACCACATGACTCACTCCGATCCCCACCCTCCACTACATGACTCACCTGCACCACCTCACTACATGACTCCCCTGCACCCTCCACGACATGACTCACTCCTAACCCACATGACTCCACCCCATACCCTACCCTCCACTACATGACTCATCACCTCCTACATGACTCACTCCTGTACCTCCACCACATGACTCCACTCCCATACCCCACCCCTCCACATGACCCACCCCTCTCACCCTCCACTGCATGACTCACCCCATACCCCACCCTCCACCATGACCCACTCCCATACTCACCCCACCCTCCATGACCCAATCCCCATACCCCACCCTCCACCACATGACCCACCCCATCCTCCCACTGCTACTGACCCACCCCACCCTGACCCTCCCTGCACATGACTCACTCCTGTACCACCTCCACCATGACTCACCCCATACCCCACCCTCCACCACATGACTCACCCCATACCCCACCCTCCACCACACTCACCCTCAATTCCTCCACATGACTCACCCTATACCCCACCTCCACCACATGACTCACCCACCCTACCTCCACCATGACTCACTCCCATACCCCACCTCCTCTCACACTCACTCCCTACCCCACCACAACATGACCTCACCCCATACCCTCCACCACATGACCACCCATGTACCCTCCACCTACATGACCCACCCCCCACCCCACCCTCCACCACATGACTCATCCTGCACCCTCCCACACATGACTCACCCCATACCTACCCTCCACTACATGACTCCACCCCACACCCCACCCCACCTCCATGACTCACCCCATACCACCCTCCACCATGACTCACCCCACCCCACCCTCCCACATGACCCACCCATCACCCACCCCACCTCCATGACTCACCCCATACCCCACCTCCACATGACTCACCCCATACCACCCTCCACCACACCACCCCATACCCCACCCACCTCCATGACTCACTCCATACCCTACCCTCCACTACATGACTCACTCCCATACCCCACCCTACCTCCATGACTCCATCACCCCACCCTCCACCACATGACCACCCCATACCCCACTCCATGACCCCACACCCCACCCTCACTGACCCACCCCACCCTCCACCACATGACCCCACCCACACCCCACCCTCCATGACCACCCCACACCCCACCTCCACCACATGACCCCACCCTGTACCCCACCCTCCACTACGACTCACCTGCACCCACCCTCCCCCACATGACCCACCCACACCCCACCCTCCACCACATGAGACTCACCCCTATACCCACCCTCCCTCACATGACTCACTCTATACCCTACCCTCCACCACATGACTCACCCCTGTACCTCCCTCCATGACTCACCCTATACCCTACCCTCCACTACATGACTCCACCCCATACCCTACCCTCCACTACATGACTCACTCCTCATACCCCACCCTCCTCCCCATGACTCACCCCATACCCCACCCTCCACACATGACTCACCTGTACACCCTCCACTACATGACTCATTCCCATCATACCCCCACCACATGACTCACCCTACCCCACCCTCACACATGACCCACTCCCATACCCTACCCTCCACTACATGACTCACTCTGCACCATACCCTCCACATGACCCACCCACCCTCCACCCACATCGACTCCCCTGACCCCACACACCCCACTCACCTCCACCCACGACCCACCCCCATACCCCACCCTCCACCACACTCACTCCTTCCCCACCCACCACATGACCCACCCTGTACCCTCCACTGACTCACCCCATACCCTACCTCCACATGACCCACTCCTACCCTACCACTACATGACTCACTCCCCATACCCCACCCTCCACCACATGACTCACTCCTGTACCCCACCCTCCCACATGACCTCACTCCCATACCCCACCCTCCACACATGACTCACTCCTATACCCACCCTCCACTACATGACCTCACCCCCTGCTCCACCACATGACCCCACCCCATACCCCACCCACCACATGACCCACCCCTACTCATTCCACTGCACGACCCACCCACACCCCACCTCCTACATGACCCAATTCCCATACCCCACCCTCCACCACTGACCACCCCACACCCACCTCCACCACGACCCACTGTGCCCTACCATCCACATGTGACCTACCCTGTGCCTCACCACATGACTCACCCCATACCCACCTCCACATGACCCATCCTGCACCTCCACTCCACTCACAGCTCCACACCTCCCACCACCCATTTTATACTCCCCTGACCCTCTGACACACATGACCACCCTTTATATCCCACTCTCACTACCCTACAAACCACATGTTACACCTCCCTCACATGACTCACCCCGAACCCCCACGCAGACCACTTGACAACATGCCAATCCTCCACACCCCACACACCCACCTCAATGACACTCATCCCCAAGGACTGCCTCTGCACCCATCCCACATCACTCCTCTCCACACGCTCACCTCACCACATGAATCGACCTACACCCTCTGCATGACTCCCCCACCCCACTGACTCACACCCATGACCCATGATCTGATATCCCACTCATTTGACACCTGCCCTCCATGACTCACTCCCATACCCCACCCTCCACCATGACCCATCCTCACCTCACCACATGACCACTCCCACCCCCACTCCTGACGACCCCCTGCTCCACTCACATGACCCCACCCCACCATACTCCACCACATGACCCACTCACATACCCCACCCTCCATGACTCACCCATACCCCACCTCCACTACATGACCCACCCCATACCCCACCCCACCTCCACACCCTACCCCCACCCTCCACCACATGACTCACCCTACCCTACCTCCACCACATGACTCACCCCTACCCTACCCTCCACCACATGACTCACCCCTACCCCA
The DNA here is from genome assembly GCF_029220125.1 of Pseudoliparis swirei. Classification (NCBI taxonomy): domain Eukaryota; kingdom Metazoa; phylum Chordata; class Actinopteri; order Perciformes; family Liparidae; genus Pseudoliparis; species Pseudoliparis swirei. Next base: position 21,752,155 of record NC_079400.1, read on the forward strand.
CCCTCCACTCCATGACTCACCCCTCTACCCTCCACCACATGACTCACTCCCATACCCCACCCCACTCCATGACTCACTCCCATACCCCACCCTCCACCACATGACCACTCCTACACCCCACCTCCACCACATGACCCACTCCTGACCCACACCCATGACCCACCCCACACCCCACCCTCCACCACATGACCCATCCCATACCCCACCCTCCACCACATGACCTCCCACCCCCACCCTCCTCACGACCTCAACCCCACCCACCACATGACCATCCTCACCTCCACCACATGACTCCCCATCACACCCTCCACCACATGACCCACCCGATACCCCACCCCACCACATGACCCACTCATACCCCACCTCCACCACATGACCACCCTGACCCTACCCCTACATGACTCACCACATACCTCACTACATGACTCACTCCCCACACCCCACCTCCACTACATGACTCACCCCATACCCCACCCACTCACATGACTCACCCTCACCCCCATACATGACCCACCCATACCCCACCTCCACATGACTCACCCCATCCCCACCCTCCTACGACTCACCTCCCATACCCCACCTCCACCACATGACTCACTCCCATACCCCACCCTCCACCACATGACCCACCCCATACCCCACCCTCCACCACATGACCCACTCATACCCCACCTCCACCACATGACCCATCCTGTACCCCACCCTCACATGACCCATCCACCCCACCCTCCACCACATGACCCACCCCATACCCCACCCTCCCCACATGACCCACTCCACCACCTCCATCTCACTCCCCTCACCCTCCTCCATGACTCACTCCTATACCCCCACCCTCCACTACATGACTCACTCCCATACCCTACCCTCCACCACATGACTCACCCATACCCCACCCTCCATGACTCACACCCACCCTCCACCACATGACCACTCACCCCACCCACTCACATGACCCACTCCTCACCACACCCTCCACTACATGACCACCCCACACCCCATCCTCCACTCATGACCTCACCCTGAACCCCACATGACCCACCCCATACCCCACCCTCCACCACATGACTCACTCCTGCACCCTCCACTGACCTCACCCTACCCTCCACCACATGACCCCACCATACCCCACCCTCACCACATGACCCACCCCACAATCCACCCTCCACTCACATGACTCACCCCATACCCTCACCTCCACCACATGACTCCCCATACCCCACCCTCCTCCATGACTCACTCCTATACCCTACCCTCCACTACATGACTCCACCCCATACCCGACCTCCACATGACTCACCCCATACCCACCCTCCACTACATGACTCACTCCCACCCCACCCTCCACTATGACTCACCCCATACCCCACCTCCACCGCCACGACCCCACTCCACTCCCACTACATGACTCACTCTACCTCACCCCTCCCCCACATGACCCACCCCATCCTCACCTCCACACATGACTCACTCCCCACCCTACCCTCCAACACTCCACTCCCATACCCCACCCTCCACCACATGACCCCACCCCACACCCCACTCCACCACATGACCCACCATGCACCTCCACCACATGACCTCACCCCACCCCACCCTCCACCACATGACCCACCCCACCACCCTCACCCTCCATGACCATCCCCATACCTACCCTCCACCACATGACTCTCCTGTACCTCCTCACATGACTCACCCCCATACCCACCCTACCTCCATGACTCACCCCATACCTACCCTCCACTACATGACTCACCTGTACCCTCCACACATGACTCACCCCACCCTACCTCCACCACATGACCCACCCCATACCCCACCTCCACCCATGACTCACCCCATACCCATACCTCCACTCATGACCCACCATACCCCACCCTCCATCACATGACCCCTGTACACCCCACTCACCATGACCTCACCCACACCCCACCCCACTACACGACCCATCCCACACCACCCTCCACTACATGACCCACCCCATACCCCACCCCACTCCATGACCCACCCTACACCCCACCCTCCACCACATGACCTCCCTCCACCCACCCTCCATGACCCACCCCCACCACCCCACCACATGACTCACCCATACCCCACCTCCATGACTCACTCCTATACCCTACCCTCCACTACATGACTCACTCCATACCCTACCTCCACCACATGACTCCACCCATACCCCACCTCCATGACTCACTCCTACCCCACCCTCCACTACATGACTCCACTCCCATACCCCACCTCCACCACATGACTCAATCCTGCACCACACTCCCCACATGACTCCACCCTACCCCACCCTCCACCACATGACCCACTCCCTAACCCTACCCTCCCACATGACCCACTATACCCCACCCTCCACCACATGACCTCCCCTCACCTCCATGACCCACTCCCATACCCCCACCCTCCACACATGACCTCACACCCCACCCTCCACCACGACTCCACCCCACCCCACCCTCCCCCATGACTCACCCCCTACCCTCCCCACATGACTCAATCCTGTACCCACCCTCTACCATGACCCACTGCACTACCCACTACATGACTCACCTATACCCACCACTACATGACTCACCCATACCCCACCTCCACTACATGACTCACCCCACCACACCCTCCACTACATGACTCACCCCACCCCACCTCCACGACATGACCCACCCTCCTGAACCCCATGACTCCACTCCCATACCCCACTCCACCACATGACCCTCCCACACCCTCCACCACTACTCCACTCCACACCCACCTCCACTCACATGACCCCACCCTGTACCCCCACTACATGACTCACTCACACCCCACCTCCCCACGACTCCCCATACCCCATCCACCACATGACCCACCCATACCCCACCACCATGACTCACCCACACTCCCACCCTCCACCACATGACCCACCCCTGCACTCCCCTACATGACTCACCCCATACCCCTACCCTCCACCACATGACTCACTATACACCTCCACTACATGACTCACTCATGTACCCCACCTCCACTACATGACTCACTCCATACCCCACCCTCCACTACATGACTCACCCTCCTGCACCCCACCCTCCCTCCACATGACTCACTCCCCATACCCCCACCTCCACAACATGACTCACTCCTGTACCTCCACCACATGACCTCACCCATACCCCACCCTCCACCACATGACCCACCCCTGTACCTACCTCCACCACATGACTCACCCCATACCCCACCCTCCACTACATGACTCACTCCTGACCCTCCACTACATGACCCACTCCTATACCCCACCCTCCACCATGACTCACTCCCATACCCCACCTCCACCACACATGACCTGACCCCATACCCCACCCTCCCACATGACTCACCATACCCTCCACAACATGACTCACCCCATACCCTACCCTCCACCACATGACTCACTCCCCACCCACCTCCACTACATGACTCACTCCTGTGCCCTCTACTACATGACTCACTCCTATACCCTACCCTCCAATACATGACTCACTCCTGTACCCTCTACTACACAGGTGTCACTCCACTACCCCCACCACCCACTACATCCCCCTGACCTCCACACATGACCCATATCCCAGCACCCTCACTCACACCACTCCACCACCATGACTCCACCTCCTACCCCACCGCCCCAGTCACTGACAATCTGCTCAGACCACTCACCACCACCTCCCTGCTGAATACACACCACCCATCCCCATGACACTCCCATAACCCATCCCACCATGACTCCTCCACAACTTCAGTGCCTCCACACCTGACTCACTACTCGAACCCACAACCCTCCCTCATGACCCCTACCCCACTGACTCCGCCATGACCCATGACTGATACCCACTTGAGTTTGACACCCTCTCTCTACATGACTCACTCCTGTACCCTCCTCTACATGACTCACTCCTGTACCCTCCTCTACATGACTCACTCCTGTACCCTCCTCTACATGACTCACTCCTGTACCCTCTACATGACTCACTCCTGTACCCTCCACCATGACTCACTCCCATACCCCACCCACCCACTCCATGACTCACCCCACACCCCACCCTCCACTACATGACCCACCCCATACCCCACCCACTCCATGACTCACCCCATACCCCACCTCCACCACATGACCCACCCCATACCCCACCTCCACCATGACCACCCCATACCCCCACCCTCCACCCATGACCCACCCCATACCCCACCCCACTCCATGACTCACCCACCCACCCTCCACTACATGACTCACTCCTATACCTACCCTACCTCCATGACTCACTCCATACCCCACCCTCCACTACATGACTCACCCCATACCCTTCCCTCCACTACATGACTCACTCCTATACCCCCACCCTCCACCACATGACTCACTCCTGTACCCACCCTCCACCACATGACTCCAATACCCCACCCTCCACCACATGACTCACTCCTATACCCTACCCTCCACTACATGACCCACCCCTGCACCCTCCACTACATGACTCACTCCCACACCCCACCCACCACATGACCCACTCCCACCTCCCTCCATGACTCACTCCTACCCCCACCTCCACCATACGACCCACCCCACCACCCACCACATGACTCACCCCTACACCCCACCCTCCACTGACCTCACCCCTGTACCCCACCCTCCACTCACTCTCACTCCATGACCCTCCATACCATACCCTCCACCACATGACTCCACTCCTGTACCCCACCCTCCACTCACATGACTCCACCCCATACCCCCACCTCCCCACATGACTCACTCTGTACCCCACCTCCACTACATGACTCACCCTGTACCTACCCTCCACTCACATGACTCACTGCACCCCACCCTCCCTCCACATGACCCCAATCCTGCACCACCCTCCATGACTCACTCCTGCCCCTACCCTCCACTACATGACTCAATCCTGACCCTACCCTCCACTACATGACCTCACCCCCTGTACCATACCCTCCACTCACGACCCTACCCCACTCCACCTACATGACTCACTCCTATACCCTACCCTCCACCACATGACTCACTCCCATACCCCTACCCTCCACCACATGACTCACTCCTGTACCCCTACCCTCCACCACATGACTCACCCTATACCCTACCCTCCTCCACTACATGACTCCACCCTATACCCCACCCCTCCACTACATGACTCACCCCACCACCCTCCACCACATGACTCACTCCTCTACCCTCCACCACATGACCCACTCCTATACCCCACCTCCACTACATGACTCACCCCATACCCCACCTCCACCACATGACCCTCCACCCCACCCTCCCCACATGACTCATCCTGCACCCCACCCTCCCCACATGACTCACCCCACACTACCCTCCACCATGACCCTCCCCTACCCTCTCCACCACATGACCCACCCCCTCCACTCACATGACTCACCCCCACTACCCTCCACCATGACTCACCCCATACCCCACCTCCACATGACTCAACCTGACCCCACCACTGCTACGACCCTCCCTCACCACCCTCCACTCACATGACTCACCCCACACCCTACCTCCACCATGACTCACTCCTGCACCCTACCCTCCACTACATGACTCACTCCTATACCCCACCCTCCTCACATGACTCACCTGTACCCTACCCTCCACATGACTCATCCTGTACCCTACCCTCCACTACATGACTCACTCCTGTACCCACCTCCACTACATGACTCACCCTCACCCCCACCTCCACACATGACCCACCTCACCCCACCTCCACTCACATGACCTCCCTGCACCTACTCCACCACATGACTCACTCCTACACCCCACCCACTACATGACTCACCCCCACCCCTCCACCACACATGACTCACTCCCATACCCCCCTCCACGACATGACTCACCCTGACCCCACCCTCCACATGACCTGTTCCCTACCTCCATGACTCACTCCTGCACCCCACCCTCCACTACGACTCACCCCACTCCTACCCACTCTCATGACCCTACACCCTCCTCCACTACATGACTCACCTGTACCCTACCCTCACTACATGACTCACTCCTACCCTACCCTCCACCACATGACTCCACTCCCACCTACCCTCCACTACATGACTCACTCCTACCCCACCCTCCACCACATGACTCACTCCTGCTGCACCTCACATGACCCTCCTGACTCCATGACCACTCCACCCTCCATGACCCTGACCCCACCCTCCACACATGACTCACCCCCACACCCCACCCTCCACCACATGACTTCCTCACCCTCCATGACTCACCCCTATCCCACCCTCCACTACATGACTCACCCTCACCTCCATGACCCACCCCACCCCACTCCACCACATGACTCACCCCTCACCCACCTCCATGACTCACCCACCCCACCCTCCACCACATGACTCACTCCATACCCTACCCTCCACCACATGACTCCTCATGTACCCACCCTCCACTACATGACTCACTCCTGCACCTACCCTCCACTACATGACTCACCCCTCTACCCTCCACACATGACTCACTCACTCCCTACCTCCACATGACTCAATCCTGTACCCTCCACTACATGACTCACCCTGCACCTACCCTCCACTACATGACCCACCCCTGCACCTCCACTGACTCACCCCTCACCCCACATGACCCCATCCCACACCCCACCCTCCACTGACTCACCCCACACCCCACCCACCACATGACTCACTCCTGTACCCATGACCCACTCCTGACCCCACCTCCACTAGATGACTCACTCCTGTACCCTCCATGACTCACTCCTATACCCTACCCTCCACTACATGACTCACTCCTGTACCCTCCATGACTCACTCCTATACCCTACCCTCCACTACATGACTCACTCCTATACCCTACCCTCCACTACATGACTCACTCCTATACCCTACCCTCCACTACATGACTCACTCCTGTACCCTCTACTACATGACTCACTCCTATACCCTACCCTCCACTACATGACTCTCATGCACCCCACCCTCCACCACATGACTCACCCTGTACCCCACCCTCCACTACATGACTCACTCACCCCCTCCCTCTACATGACCCAATCCTGTACCACACCTCCATGACTCACTCCCCTACCCCACCCACCACATGACTCACCTGTACCCTACCCTCCACTACATGACTCACTCCTGTACCCTCTACTACATGACTCACTCCTATACCCTACCCTCCACTACATGACTCACTCCTATACCCTACCCTCCACTACATGACTCAATCCTGTACCATACCCTCCTCTACATGACTCACTCCTATACCCTACCCTCCACTACATGACTCACTCCTATACCCTACCCTCCTCTACATGACTCACTCCTGTATCATACCCTCTACTACATGACTCACTCCGATACCCTACCCTCTACTACATGACTCACTCCTATACCCCACTCCACTACACATGACTCACTCCTGTACCACCCTCCATGACTCACCCCTGCCTCACCCTCCACTACATGACTCACCCCTATACCCTACCCTCCACTACATGACTCACTCCTGTACCCTACCCTCCACTACATGACTCACTCCTGTACCCTACCCTCCACTACATGACTCACCCCTATACCCTACCCTCCACTACATGATGACTCCATCACCCTCCAGCCCCCACCCACGACCTGACTCACCTCAACACCTCCCTACCCACTCCACTCACACTCGACTCAACTCTCCTACCCACATCCCACCTCCCTGTATACATGCTCACAACATGTACTCCTCACTCCTGACTCACCTGATCCACCTACCACCCCTGACTACTGCACTCCCTCCACTCTGCTACCTCACCATCCACCCCACTCATCCATGCACCTCACTGGTCTTCAGCCTCCCCACTCACCCACCACCCCCTCCCCTCCTCCACTGACCCTGCCCATCCTCACACTGGTCCTCACCCCTACATCCCCCCCACTATATGGTCACACCTACACCCCCACTCACTCCCTCCCACACCTCACTACACTGCACCTCACACCACTACCAGACTCTGTCCTCCTCATACACTCCCCCACCCTCACACAGACTCACTCCTCCTAGACTCACACCTCCACTATACTGCACTCACTCCACATACCCTCCACCGACTCACCACTACTACTCCCACCTCCACTACATGCATCACCTCCTACACTCCCCACTACATGATCATGATTCACCCTCACCTCCATGACTCACTCCTACCCCCACCCTCCACCACATGACTCACCCCATACCCCACCTCCACTACATGACTCACTCCTGCACCACACCCTCCCTCCATGACTCACCCATACCCACCTCCACCACATGACTCACTCCTATACCCCACCCTCCACTACGACTCAATCAGGTACACCCTCTACCACATGACTCACTCCTGTACCTACCCTCCACATGACTCACTCCTATACCCACCCTCCACTACATGACTCACTCCTGTACCCTACCCTCCACCACATGACTCACTCCTACCCTACCTCCACATGACTCACCTGTACCCTACCCTCCACTACATGACTCACCCTGTACCACCCTCCACTACATGACTCACCCCCACCCCACCTCCCCACATGACTCAATCCTGTACTCACCCCCACTACATGACTCATCCTGTACCCCTCACTACATGACTCACCCCATACCCCACCTCCACCACATGACTCACCCCCACCACACCTCCACCACATGACTCACCCCATACCCCACCCTCCACCACATGACTCACTCCTGCACCCTCCATGACTCACTCCTGCACCTACCCTCCACCATGACTCACCCCTACCCCTACCCTCCACCACATGACTCACTCCTGTACACCCTCCTCCATGACTCCCCATACACTACCCTCCACTACATGACTCACCCTATGCCCTACCCTCCACTACATGACTCACTGCCCCACCTCTACTACTACATGACTCACTCCTATACCCTACCCTCCACAACATGACTCACTCCTATACCCTACCCTCCACTACATGACTTACTCCTGTACCCTCCATGACTCACTCCTGTACCCTACCCTCCACTACATGACTCACCCCATACCCCACCCTCCACCACATGACTCACTCCTACCCCACCCTCCACTACATGACTCACCCCTGTACCCTACCTCCACTACATGACTCACCCCTACCCCACCCCATGACTCACTCCCATACACCACCTCCACTACATGACTCACCCCTACCCTACCTCCACTACATGACTCACTCCTGCACCTACCCTCCTACCATGACTCACCCTGTACCCCACCCTCCACTACATGACTCACTCCATACCCTACCCTCCACCACATGACTCACTCCTACCCTACCCTCCTCCACATGACTCACTGTACCCTACTACATGACTCACTCCCACCCTACCCTCTACATGACTCACTATACTCACTCCACTACGACCTGACTCCACCCTCACATGACCCACTCCATACCCCACCCTCCAACATGACTCACCCCTACCCCACTCCACCACATGACTCACTCCTGCACCTCCATGACCCACCCCATACCCCACCCTCCACACATGACTCACTCCTGCACCCTCACTGACTCACCCCACCCTCCACCCTACATGACTCACCTCATACCCCACCCTCCACCACATGACTCAATCCTCACCCTCCATGACTCACCACTCCATGACTCACCCCTATACCCCACCTCCACCACATGACCCCTATCCCTACCCTCCCACATGACTCACTCCCACCTACCTCCACCATGACTCATTATACCCTCCATGACTCACTCCTATACCCCTACCCTCCACTATGACTCACTCCTGTACCCTACCCTCCACCATGACTCCTCCCCACCCTCCACTACATGACTCACCCCATACCCCACCTCCACTACATGACTCACTCCTGTACCCCACCTCCACTGACTCACTCCTACCCCTCCACTACATGACTCACCTGTACCCTACCCTCCACTACATGACTCACTCCTGCACCCACCTCCACCACATGACCACCCACCCACTCCACCGCTACATGACCCTCCCACTCTCACCACCTCACATGACCCACCCTGCACCACTCACCACCCCACCCCATACCCCACTCCACCACTGCCTACCTACCCCTCCACCACATGACCCTCCTATACCCCACCCTCCACTACATGACTCACTCCTGATACCACCACTACCAACGGACCACTGCATGACTTACCTACCACTCACAGGACTGACATGGTCCAACACAGACCTCCTACAACACGCCCCCTACCCCTCACACTGACTCATTCCGGATCCCAGTCCCTCCACTACTGTAGAGACTCCTGACACATCACAGCTCAACCTCTCCCCACAGGAAGGCCGTACTCTGACACATTGCCCTCCACTGCAGGACTGTACACCACAGAACTCACTCATGTACCTCACCTCCACAACAGACTGTTCCACTCTGGTCACACCCCTAGTCACGCCTGCATAGAGACCAGACACTCCCCACCATCACTGTGACCCGACCCCACCAGGACCCCACACAGACCCATAATCTCCTCACACTCTGACACTATTGTAAATAGTGACTTGTTGCCCTGTACCTGCTGAGCATTGCCACTATTCACTGCACACCTCTGTGTGTATGTGACTCATCTTGAATCTTGAATCCTGTACCTACCCACCACATGACCCCATACCCCACCCTCCACACATGACTCACCCCCTGTACCATCCCTCCATGACCACTCACCCCACCCTCCACTACGACTCACCCCTGCACCCCACCCTCCACCACATGACTCACCCCTACCCTACCCTCCATGACTCACCCCTACCCCACCCTCCACTACATGACCCCCCCTACCCCTCCACTATGACTCACTCCTGTACCCCACCCACCACTACATGACTCATCACTCTACCCTCCACTACATGACTCACCCCTACCCTACCCTCTACTTGACCCACCCCTACCCCACCCTCCACTACATGACTCACTCCTGACCTACCCTCCACTACCTCACCCATACCCCACCCTCCACTACATGACTCACCTACCCTCACCACATGACTCACTCCCACCCACCCCCACATGACCCACTCCTGCACCACTCCACTGCACTGACCCCACCCCTGTACCCTCCATGACTCACTCCTGCACCCATGACCACCTACCTCCATGACCCACCCCCACTACATGACTCACCCTACCCTCCACTACACATGACTCACTCCTGTACCTCCATGACTCACTCCCCTGACCCCTCCTGACCCACCCTCACTACCATGACTCACTCCTGTACCCTACCCTCCACATGACTCACCCCTACACCCACTACATGACTCCTCACCCTCCATGACTCACTCCTGTACCCTTCATGACTCACTCCTGTACCCCACCCCCACTATGACTCACTCTGTACCCCTCCATGACTCACCCTCCATGACCCACTGCACCACCTACCATACCTTTCATACTTTGCGTGCTCACCTTGTAGCACAGTCACCAATCATGTGATGCCAGCTGACTCAGAAGAGGTTGATCCGCACTGCCGAACCAGTGTCCCCGAGCAGATCCCCAGCAGGCTCACCAGGCCAGAAGCCCGATGACCAGGAACATGTTGTTCCAGGCCTTCAGCTTGAAGCAGAAGACCCACAGGGCCACCGCGTTACCCAGCAGCCCCAGCACCACGTCGATGATGAGCACCGGGGGCAGGACTACGCCCTCCAGCTGGATACCCACGGGGGGACAGCCACCCGGCACCGGGGTCGTGAGGTTCAACATGGGGGTCGTGAGGTTCCAGTCGGAGGTTGCGTGAGGGTCAGGGTGGGGGTCTAGAGGGTCAGCGTGGGGGTCTTGAGGGTCAGCGTGGGGGTCTTGAGGGTCAGCGTGGGGGTCTAGAGGGTCAGCGTGGGGGTCTTCGTGAGGTCATTCTAAGGAGACAAATGTTGTTTCATTTTTTGTGGTTTGACCCGAGTGTCGAAATTTAGGAAATCTGCTTCCTCTTTTCTTCTTCTTCTTTTCTCACTAAAACACTTCTTCATGAAGTATTTTATTATCATGACACAAAGATCTCTGAGGTTTCAAAAACACTACTAATAATAAATATTATAATAATCATTAAATGTGAATCCTTTTCACCTGAACATCTGTTTTTAGTTCATTTAAATCATTTCACTGATTAAAGTAAAAACCCTGAACATGATGAACAGATTCAATATAATAAAACAAAACCATTAGAAAAAGGTTAAAGAAAATACCATCAACCAAACTGATAATACAAAATTACATATATTTAAAAAATATAAACTAAATAAAACTTTGAAGCAAAAAGTCAGAGATGCACACACACACACACATATGTATAAGTTTATATATATATATATGTATATACATAAATATATATGTATATATAAATATATGTATATATATGTATATATACATATTTATATATCCATATATGTATATTTATATATATACATATATATATGTATATACATATTTATACATATATATATGTATGTGTATGAATACATGAACTCACCAGTCCCGTGTGAGATGACTTCATTCATAAAAGCCATAAACTGCTGTTGGTGTTTTTATATCTCCAGGACTTTCCTGATTGGTGTATCACCAAGGTCATCGCCACACACAGTGTGTGTGTGTGTGTGTGTGTGTGTGTGTGTGAACGTTCATTTTAAAACAGATTTCAAAATAAAGGTCAGCGTGCTGTCGGTGGTATTTCTGTGTCGATGACTCGTCACACTTCCTGTTGCCTTGGCGCTCAATGTGTCACACTACCTGTCGTCTTCTTCTTCTTATCCTCTTCCTCTTCCTCCTTCTCTTTAAGCAGTTTCCTCCAAATGAAGGAGGAAGTTATGAAATCACAAGATTCCGTCATCTTTAGACCATAAATATCTAATAAAACAACTTTCATCTATTTAAAGATTTATTAAAATCGACTTGAGCTGAACGTCCTAAACATATATAAATATACATATATAAATATATATATATAAATATATATAAATATACATATATAAATATACATGTATAAATATCCTCTGATTTATGTTTCCTTTGACATTTTTTAATATCATTTTTTATAATAATAATAATACAATAACTTTATAAGGTGCCTTTCAAGGCACTCAAGGTCGCCGTACAACACATTAAAAAATGGACACAATTAAAAAGCAGAACAGTTAAAAGCAGAACAGTCTGCAGCAGAGCAACCAGAGGCCTGCCTGAAAAGGTGAGTTTTGAGGTGAGTTTTGAATAACATGATAGAGTCAATGTTTCTGATGTCAGGGGGGGGAGCTCCAGAGGCAGGCTGGCTCGTGACCCCATGGTGGACAGACGAGGTCAGTCAGGTGATGGAGGCCAACCTGAGAGACCGGTGATGCTGGTTTAGGAGGGACAGGTGAGGCGGTCGTGGATGGCCTCGAATGCATGGAGGAGGATCTTAAAGTCAATGCGGTGTTTGATGGGAAGCCAGTGGAGCTGCTGTTGAACAATGATGTACAGATGGAAGGGTGTTGGTGATGATGCGGCAGCAGCGTTCTGGACCAGTTGGAGCTCATGGAGGAGTTTGTGGGGGAGACCAAAGAGGAGGGAATTGCAATAATCCAAGCGGGAGGTGACAAGAGAGTGGACCAGGTGCGTGCTGTTGGGTGAGTGAGCGGGCGGTTGATATTCGGTGGAAGTAGGCAGACCGATGGTGGTGTTGATGTAGTGTGGAATGACAGTGTGCTGTCGAGGCGACACCCAGACTCTTAGCCTGAGGGAGACCAAGAGGAGTTGTCTATTGTCAGGGTGAAACTGGGATGCTTGTAGAGGACTTGGAGCCAATGAGGACAACCTCGGTTTTATTGCTGTTCAATTTGAGGAAGTTTGAGGTGAACCAGTATCTGATTTCCTGTAAACAGGCACAGAGGCAAAGTGGAAGAGGTTTGGGCTAGAGTTGGGTATCGTCTGCGTAACAGTGGAATTGAATGTTATGTTTGTGGAAAATGAGTCGAAGTGGGAGGAGGTAGATGATAAACAGGATAGGACCAAGGACAGAGCCCTGGGGAACACCGGAGGGTGTGATGTGAATGATTTTAGCTGAATGAACTGAGTACGGCCAGAGAGATATGAGTGAAACCATGAAAGGGGTGTGTCTGAAATTCCAATGGAGGCTCGTCGATCAAGGAGGATGGAGTGGGAGATGGTGTCGAAGGCAGCGCTCAGATCGAGGAGGATGAGGATTGATAATAGTCCAGAGTCCGCTGCCATGAGGAGGTCATTTGACAGAGACAAAGAGTTTCATCTCTAGACACAAAGAGTTCCATCTCTAGAGACACAAAGAGTTTCATCTCTAGACACAAAGAGTTTCATCTCTAGAGACAAAGAGTTTCATCTCTCGAGACAAAGAGTTTCATCTCGAGACAAAGAGTTTCATCTCTAGAGACAAAGAGTTTCAACTCTAGAGACAAAGAGTTTCATCTCTAGAGACACAAAGAGTTTCATCTCTAGAGACAGAGAGTTTCATCTCTAGAGACACAAAGAGTTTCATCTCTAGAGACACAAAGAGTTTCATCTCTAGAGATACAAAGAGTTTCATCTCTAGAGACAAAGAGTTTCATCTCTAGAGACAAAGAGTTTGATCTCTAGAGACAAAGAGTTTCATCTCTAGAGACAAAGAGTTTCATCTCTAGAGACAAAGAGTTTCATCTCTAGAGAAACAAAGAGTTTCATCTAGAGACAAAGAGTTTGATCTAGAGACAAAGAGTTTCATCTCTAGAGACAAAGAGTTTCATCTCTAGAGACACAAAGAGTTTCATCTCTAGAGACAAAGAGTTGATCTCTAGAGACACAAAGAGTTTGATCTCTAGAGACAGAGTTTCATCTCTAGAGACAAAGAGTTTCATCGAGAGACAAAGAGTTTCATCTCTAGACACACAAAGAGTTTCATCTCTAGAGACAAAGAGTTTCATCTCTAGAGACAAAGAGTTTGATCTCTAGATCTCTTTATTATTTCCTCACAGCCTCCAGGTACGGCAAGAAGCTGGTGAACGCCTCATGCATCTGCTTTTCTGTTTTAGCTCCTGGAAAACACAAAGTTCAACGTATACGTAGATATATATATAATATATATATATATGTATATATAAATATATATATATGTAGAAATAAATATACATATATATATATTAATGTATTTTGTATATATGTATATATATATATATACATATATATGTGTATATTTATATATAAATATACATATATATATTTTGTTGTTGTTGAAAAAACTAATAAACATAATTACCGGTAAGAGAAATCTTTCCGGTTGTGAACATGGAGGCCGAGACGCCGTTGAAGGCTTTCATGAAGAGACCCGGGAACAGCTCCGACTCATAGCTATGGAGTACAAGTACTACATGAGTACACACAGTACACGTACTACATGAGTACACACAGTACACATACTACTGGACACACGGTACACATGCTACAGGTACACATCAGTACTACTAGGTACATACCGATGCTACGCTGGACATAATACATGAGTACACACAGTACACGTACTACATGAGTACACACAGTACACATACTACATGAGTACACACAGTACACGTACTACATGAGTACACACAGTACACATACTACATGAGTACACACAGTACAAGTGCACACGGTACCAGTGCTACGTACACACATACCTACGGTGCACACAGTACATGCTACAGTGCACACGGTACAATACAGGTGCACACGAATACAGTGCACGTACACAGTGCATATACACGGTACTACACAGTACACATACTACGGTACACAGTACAGCTACTACATGCACACGTCTACGCATACACATCCCGGAAACCCATGAAACACGGAACAATACAATTTAAAGACAATACATGGTACCCCCGGGGTGCCCCACGGGTCACAATCCCACACTTTTGGGGGACAAAGGTAAAACCTAGGGGTGCCCCAAACCACGTTTACTTACACACAGACATACTACAAAAGTACAAAACGGGGAACCAACAAATTCCCAACCCCTTTGGTACACAAATCCCTTTTCCCACAAGCAAAAGTACACACAGATCAAAATACCGTACGGCCCCAAAACACAGGTCACAAAAACACTCCTACTTTTCCCCGGGAAAGTACACAAATACAACATACACGGTCACATGGGGCACGGTACAATTCCCCGGGGCAAAACCGGGCCAACATACAAAGGGTCACAGGACCAGTACAGGTACCCGGTCTAAATTCCACAACATACCAAACACGTACCCTACCGGTCACAAAACCATGGAAACCCAAGGCAAACACGGTACACACGGGACACTGCACTTCACGCCACCGTGGTCCCAACAAATCCCAACATTAAACCCACACCCGGGTACAAAACTCAAATACAAAACGTACCGGGTAAAAGGCCAAACACTCACAATTCCACAAAAGGCCCCTACCCCAAGTACACCCCACAGGTCCACGGTACAATCACAAGTGCACAAGTCACATCCCGACCAAAAAACTCCCGGGAAACAGTAAAATCTACAGCCACAACAACTACCGGGGGCCCCCGGAAACCATCCCTACAGAGCCCCAATAAAAACCCACAGGCCACCCCCGGGGTCACACGTCACTTTAAAAGCGGAAAACAGGGTACGGGGAAAAACCCCAAAAATCACAATCCCAAGTACACCAGATCCCCAAATCCAAAAACCATCACTCACAAAAAAAAGCCCAAAAGCGGTACACATAACCTAACAATAAAAGACACACATACAAGGTGCCAAAACCCCAACGGAGTCACAAAACCCCACGGTGCACAGTACCCTTCAAACGCCAAAACGTACAAAATTAATCCCAAACCCCCCTACAAAAACCCACAGACAATAAGGTCACAGTAAAAACGTACACGGTCACAAACATACACAAACACGTACCCCCGGGTCACAACCTACAAGTCACACAACGGGTCCCAAAAAACGGGGCCTAACAGTACAAACACAGGTAAAACTACAGGTACCATGGTAACCGTCACAATCCCGTAAAAAGGTGCAAAAACCCAAATACCTCGTCCCCAATAACAGTCCCCCAAAAAAAATACGGAAAACCACAACCCCCTTCCCAACACAATACACCCAAGGTCCCAAGTAAAAAAACCAGGGAAAAAAAATTGGGAAAAAAGGGCTAAAAGGTCCCAATAACTACTACAGTCCCCTTCCCAAAGTCCCAAAAATTTGACCCCCAAAGGCCCCGCAAACCAAGGGCACAACATACACAGGGAAAAGGCAAAAGGGGTACCCCAAACTATACGTCAAAATAAAAAGGTCCAACAGGGAAAAACCCATGGTCACACGTAACAATTCACCCAACGTACAAACTGTCAAAAGTACACAAAAATCCCGGGGCAAATCATAAATTTCACACAGTACCCTACATACCCCCAAAAACAAAAGTAAAACCTTCCCCGGGGCCCACGGCCCCAAACATACCCCAACTAGTCACCCTTTAACAAAAATTCACTCCCCCAAAATTTCGGGGAACACATACCCCAAATACACCCCAAAGGCCCAAGGACATGGGAACGGCAAACTACGGTACACAGTAAAATACTAGAACCAAAAATACGGCCACGGGGTACACAAAAAAATCCCGGGCACCATAACAAAAGGGGGGTCCCCCGGTCCAGGAAAACTACAAGTACACACGGTCAAAACAGGTCACACGAAAACTACGAGTCACAGTACACTTTTGGTCCAAAACCCAAATAACAATTTAAACAAACCAAATTTCCCAATCCCCGTCCCCAAACCCCCCAAAAACCCCGGGGTAAAAACCCGGTAAAAAGCCAACGGGGCCGGGTACACACTTACACCAAAATAAGGGTCAACAATGAAACCCCGGGTAACGTCCCTTACGGGTCACAAAAAAATCACAGGGGCCCACACAGAAAAACGGTGACACTACGTCCCCTCCCACCGGGACATACGGGGAAACAAACGTGCCACAGGAAACCATGCTCCAACGGTCAACTACGTTAAAGACCAAATATACAGGTCACACTCCGTACCCCGGTGCACCCAGGAACACCAAATACCGGGAAACTACTACGGGGAACAACAGGGTGCCCTAACCCCGGGCACAAAACATAAAACGTCCCAATTTGGGACAAGTCAAAAACACGGTAAAGGGGGAACCCCGTACAGGTACAGGTACACACCCAACACGGGCCCGTGCACCCGCACAAAAAAAGGGGTCACCCATGATACCGGGTCCCGCCATGTCCCCAATTTAAAACACAAGTCCACATAAAACACGGTCCCCAAAAAGGGTACCATTACAAATCCAGGTCCCCAACAAGGGGTCCTTTCCCATTTCCAGGGGCCAAAAAACCAATTGGTCCCCGGTAAAAATCCAAAAGGTCCAAGTCACATGGTACCCCGGTTACGGTAACAAACCCTCACATGAAGTCCCACAGGTACCACACGCCAACCCCGGGGTTTTACATGGTGAAACCAATATTGCTCATGACCCCGTCACTTACCCAAAATTACGAGTACACACATTACAAAAGGCCCGGGACAAGTACACCCCGGGGTACCCCGTGCAACACATAAAACCCAGTCCCTACGGTACAATGCCCCAAAACCCCCAAACAAAAGGCCCCGGTTGAGTACAAGTCCTCACTTCCCCGTCACCACAAATCTCCCCAAGTCACACCCCCCCCTTAAAACCCAGGAACACATTTCCAGGAAAAACCTTTAAAACGCCACGTGCACCGGAAATTACACAGACAGGGGTAAAACCCAGATCACAGGTACAGGAAAAAAACCCCCATTCCCCCAAAATCCCGGGGTCACAAGTACCTTTGGGGGGGTTTACGCCCAAAAAAACGGTACCCGGGGGAACATGCACATCATCCCGGTCAAAGTCCCAATTTAACAAACAACTACGGTCCCCAAAACTTTCCAGGTTTTTACCATACACTAAAGGTAAAAATTACAGGGTAAACCGGGACCCCCCAAACCCGGGGGCCCCCAAAACATATCCCTGAATAACCACGGTGCGCCTACAGGGGTAACCGGGGGTTCATAGGCCAATCCCCTTTTCCCCACGCCACCCACAAACCAGGTACACAGCCCCAAAGGAAAAAAAAGGTCACAAGTACATCTACGGTGCACAGAAATACACAAAAATACTGGGGTTACAAAAAGGGAAACGTCAAAATTACAGGAAAAAAACGGGGGACAAAACCAAATACGGTAAAAAGTCCCCCCCAAGTCCCCGGGTCCCTAACCGGGGCCAACAAGAAAGGGGGGGGTTTTCCCGCCCCCCAAAAACCAAGGGTTCCCACGTTTCCCCCAAACCATGAAACCCCTTCCTAAAATTACCCCGGCACGGAACCCCCTTGTCCCTTGGGCCCAAGACTGTCTGGGGGAACCCTTTTAAGGTCCCAAACTTCCCGGGTCACAAACCCGGGGGGCCCTCATGCTAGGGGGCCCCGTGCCCTAATCCAATCCCGTAACCCCCCCCCAAAACACGTCCGGTCCAAAAGACACCCCTGTTTACTTAAAAAATTCCGTTACCATGGCCCCCCAAGTACCCGGGGCCCCCTTTTGATACACACTAAAATCCTTGGTAAAATAATTTAAAACACACCTTAAAAAGGGTCCCCGGGGAAATACCCCCGGTTCCCCCCCCTTTCCCGGTCCCCGGGAGTCACTTTGCCGGTTCCTAAAACCCCCGGGGTTTCAGGAAAACCGTCCAAATACCGTGCCGGACACCGGGTCCCCCTGGACCCACATGGGCCCCCAAAAAACCCCTCCGGGAAAGGCACCCCTGCCCCTTCCCTTTTTGGAAAAAGTCCCGGGTTTAAAACCCCCTTTAACGATACCCGGGGGTTGGGCAGGGGTCCCAAACCCCATGGGTACCCCAACACGGGTACTTCCGGCCCCTTTAAATTAAAAATTCCTGGTCCAAAAAAGGAGAGGGTGCCATCCCCTTGGAACAAAACCGGGCACACGGGTCCATATCCCTTTTAAAACTTTAAAGGGGTAAACAGGTTCCCTGGGGTTCAAGTCCCACACTGAACCGGTCACAGGCCAAAAGTCCCCGGGGCACCCCCCCTTTAACCTGCCACCCCAATACCCCCACATTGGTAATTCAATAACTGGCAAAAGAATCCGGTCCCAAAACCAAAGGTACCGGTCAAATCCCGTGCCCTACGGGGGCCCCCCCGTACATAAAAGGGTAAACCTTTTTAAAAAGGGAAAAAACGGGCGGGCCTAAAATGGGGTACCCCCCATGGAAAAAGGTCCTAGAAAGTACCTCTACAAAAAAACTTGCAAAGGAAAACCCCTGCTACAGGGGGCCCCTTCACATAATCCCCGGGTCCACAAAACCTTGTTAAACGGGCCCTGCTAAAAATGGGCCCTGCAAACCGGCCAAAAATCCCCGGCCCTAAAAATGGGGTCCCCCCTTCCAAAAGGGGGCCGTAAAACCCCCAAACCCCCTGCCATAAGGTACCGTTCCTGCCCAAAAAAACCCGTGAAAAGGGTCTCAAACCGTGCCCCAAAACCCATAAGTGTTTAACGGGGGGAAAGCCCCAATTCCCCCCGAACGGGACAAGTAACCGGACAAAGTACCGGCCCCAAAAATCCCTTACAAAAACCCCCGGTACTATCCCGGGGTCACACCCCCCCGGGGCCAAAGTCTGGGTCCCCAAAATTCGGGGGCCCCCGTGCACAGGTCCCGGGCCCCAAAAGTGCCTCTAAATAAAATCCCTTCCCAAAGGTCCCTTTCCAAAAACTTTCCCAAAATACCGTGGGACCTAAAAATGGGAAACCGTCCCCTAGGGGACCGTCACAGGGACCGGTACATTTGGGAGAAACCGGGCCCAAAAAATTTTAAAACCCAGAAGTCCGTCAAGTCCTTTGGTCCACAAAATAGGGTACAAAGACCTGCACAGAAGTCCCCTTTTCCCCCCGGGTCCTGGGGTTCCCACAAGGGCCCCTTCCACTAAACCCCCTTCCACGGAAAATTTTGGCCCAAAAATTCCCGGGTGTCCTTCCCCGGTCCCCCAAGAAAAAGGTTTAATAAACCTGGTCCAAAGCCGGTCCGGGCCTTGGTTTAAACGGTCCTTTTCCATAAACCTGAATGAAGTCCCCTTACTGGGGCCGGGGCCAATGGGAAAAGGCCTTGGGGAGGTCCCTGGGGGTACCGTTTTAATGTCCCCGGGGGGCCCCCCCTTTGGCTAGGGGGTTTTAAAAGGTACCCGTGCCCTAGGGGTACCTGTTCCGGGGGAAAAACCGGTCAATAGGACCGTTCTACAAGTCCTTTCTCGGCCCCCCCCGGGCCCCGGGCCCCAAAGGGTCCGGTCCTAAAGGGGACGGGGCCCCCGGGCCGGGCGCGGGTCCCCACGGGCACTGGCCGTCCCCTTTTAAAATTTCCGGAAGGCCACAGGCCCCCCTCCCGTCACATCCCGGTACAGGGTACCTCCCCGGGGTGAAAAACCCTCTACAGGGGGCACATAGGCCCGGGCCCACGGGAAAAAAAAACCCCGGTTAAAAGTCCCTTCGGTCCGTTCACATTACCTGTTAACAAGTAAACCCCTCTTTCCCCTTTTAAACCCCTGGTTTACAAAAGTCCCCAATACCCTTTAAACCTTAAACCCAGACCCCCCAAAGACCGGTAAAAAAGTGCCAAGGCCAAAAGGTTTTAAACATCCCCTAAAAAGTCACATAAACCCCCAGGGCCCCCGGCCCAATAAATTTCTACAAGTACCTCTCATGGGGGACTTTTCCAAAATTAACAATATAACCCTCCAAAAAGGTCACAATTTCCGGTCCCCGGCCCCAAACCCACTAAAAACGGGGTACAAGGGGGCCCAACGGGGGGGTAAAAAGTACCCCGGGGTACCCTGGGGGGCCCCCCCCTTTTGGGTACCGTCCTTGGGTCCAAAACCCTTCACAGTCCCCTGGGGTCCCGAAATTGAAAACTGGGCAAAGTCCCGGTTTACAGGGTCCCAAAACAAAGGCCCAAGTACCTCTACAGGGGGCCCAGCCCCAAAGGGCGGTACAATACCAAATAACCGGTCCCCTTTAAACCACCCCCGTACCTTCTTCCCGGGGCCAAACTTGGGCAAAGTACCTGCCTGGTACCTTCTAATCCCCGGCCAAAAGTGCGAATATGAGTATGCAGTACCTTCCAAAAAGTAAGACCTGAAAAGGGGGTCCCAAAAAGGGTCCCTTGAAATCCCGTTAAAAATTTTCATGATCCCCAAAGGGGTATCCCCCCGGGGAAAAACCCCTTTCAGGTAACGGCGGGGGAACCCCTTTGAAAACCGTTTAACAGGATTTAAAAACCCCCCGGGTACCTTTAAAATGAAGAGGTAAACCCCTTTAGGGGCCCGGGTTTAAATACCCGGTTTTAAGGAAAAGGTTACCGTCCCTACATGGGGCCCCCCCGGGGGGGCCTTGCCAAAACCTTTTCACAGGGAAAAATTTTCCGGAGTACCCGGGAAATTACAGGAAAAAAAACCCCGGTTCGAACCCCAAAGAGCCCGTGTCTAAGGAACCCTAAAAGGGTCCCGGAACCGTGTCA
The DNA here is from genome assembly GCF_029220125.1 of Pseudoliparis swirei. Taxonomy (NCBI): domain Eukaryota; kingdom Metazoa; phylum Chordata; class Actinopteri; order Perciformes; family Liparidae; genus Pseudoliparis; species Pseudoliparis swirei. The sequence goes on from NC_079400.1 coordinate 21,774,720, forward strand.
TAAAAGGGTTCCAATCCCTTTTTAAACCCAAGGGCCTGAAAGGTACCCGGCCGATGGGCCATGAACCCTAAAGTCCCCTTTAAAAATTTTTAAAGCCCGTCTCGGGGGAAACCCGGAACCCCGTTCCGGGGTTTTAAAAGGGGTTTTTAGGGGGCCCCAGCCCCGGACAGGTGCACAAATTTTACAAAACTTTTCCCAAATGGGTTCCCGGGTTTTCTGGGGCCCTTTTCCAAACCTTCAAATTGGAACCCAAGGTACCCTTTAAGAGTACCCTTCCCGGGGTCCCGGTTTTACGGGGTCCCTTTAAAATTCGGGCCCTTTACGGGACCGTTCTCATGGTCCCGGTCTAACCCGGGTCCGGTTTTGGGGGAAAGGGGGCCCAAAAAGGGCCCCAAACCCCGGTTTACAAAGCCCGGGCCCGGCCCCTTTAAAGGTATACTGTCCCCAAGGGTCCCCTTTTCCCGGTCAAAAATTTTTAAAAAGGCCCAAAAGCTACAGGGCCCGGTCACAAACCCTACGGCCCCTTTTACCCCCCGGGTTCCCGGGTACCTTTTTTAAAAGTCCGGCTCCAAAACCCTTTGGTCCCGGTCCTCTACGGGGAACCCCGGGTACCCTACATGGGACCTTTCAGAGGGTTTAAAAAGGTCCCTTTTCTTGGGTACCCTACATGGGGTTTGAACAGAGTCCCTTAAAAGGGTTGCTTGGTACCGGTCCTTTGTACGGGGGCCCTTTACAAAACCGTTCGGGTACCTTCTCGGCCCTTCCCCCCCTTTTACATGGGGCCCCGGCCTTACCTTTCCCAGGGGGGGCACTTAACGGTATTCCGCCCCTTTGGGGTACCCAACCCAAGAAAAGCCCCCGGGGACCCCTAGTGACATCCAATGGGGAAAGTCACGTACCGGTCACAATACAGGGTAAAACCGTCACATATCGTAAAAACCGTCCCCGGCCCCTACGCGGGTCACAGTACCTCTACCCCAAAAGGGACCCCAAAAACCGGTACAATCCTCAAGTCCCCAAAAATTTTTGGGCACATGAAATCCAAAACCGGTACAAGTTTTGGGTCAAACCTTTAACATAAAAACCCTACTGGGTCCAATTACCCCTGGTCACAAGGGCCTTTTCCCGGAAACCCCCCTTCCCCGGTCCCCTTTACGGGGAAAAAATTCCCAACTAAAAAGGGGAAAGGGCCCCAATAAAAAGTAACCCCCCTGGTACCCCCAATGAGAAAAAATTTTTTAAAAAACTAATATGCCAGGGCCCACAAACCGGGTCCACATTTAAGGGTCCGGAAGGCCTCTAACCCCAAGGGGCCCGGTCCTAAAACCCGTAAATACTACAAATTCCCCCCCAAAACTGCCCCCTTTCCATAAAGGCCCCAAAGTACTTAAAGGACACGGTACCTTTTTAAGGTACCTAAAACGGCACCCCTTTAATACCGGTGCACAGAGAACTACATAAGGTCACAAACGTCACAAAAACTACATGAGAAAAAGGTCCCCCGCAAAGTACAGGGGAAATTAAATTCCATAAAACCTTCCCCAGGGGGCCAAAGGGTCCCCAAAGGGAACAAATTGTACATGGTACCCTACAAAAACCCCGGGAAATTCCCCCTTACTGGTGAAGCCCTGCACGGGGTACCGGTCAATTAGGCCAGTGAAATTCATGAGACCGGTAAGGCCGAGTGCCCAAGTCCAAAACACGGGGGTCCAGGTCCCCCCCCCCGGGCGGGGACAAAAAATGACACACCACATACTACATGAGTACCCCATACACTTTACACGTCCCATACTACGGTACAAAAGCACACAGGTACAAAAGTACACGTACACAGCACATACTACATGAGTCAAAAGCATCACAGGTCAAGACCGGTCACATTCCCGACTACTGAGTACACAAAACTCTACGGTCACAGGTCCCCTGCCTACAATACGGTACACAGTGCTACGGTACACGTAAAATACTACCTCCAGGACACTCTACTAACACATGCACCTGGGGGTACACAGTGCACATACTAAGTCACACAGTCACATCCCGCGGTCACCCCAAAATCTACCACAGTACACGTCAGATACACAACAAACTAAAAATTCACAAGTACCGGCTACGGTCACACGGTACAATACTACGGGGCACACGTCACATCTAACACAGGACAATACATGAGTCACACGGTCTACTCAGGGTACACACAGTCACATACTCCCGGGGTACACGTACAATCTACATGAGTCACCATACCCTACACACAAAAATTACCCTACATAAGGCACACGTAAAGCGGTCACATCTACTAGTACACACAGGTCCTGCACATGGTCACACACTGCTACGGGTACACATACACACACAGTCACACAGTGCAAACTACGTACACACGTACACACGGGCAGCAATTACACGGTACACTCCCGGTCACAAACAAACTACGGTACACACATACAACTACATGAGTCACATCCTGCTGAGTACACAGCCATATACAAAGTACAAAACCGGTACAAAAAATTAGGGGCACGTACTGCTACGGTACACAGTCACATACTACGGAACACAGGGTACTGGCACAGGTAAAAACACATGGTACACGTCACATTCCCGGGGGTACACACACCTGCTAAGTACACCCCCCAAATACTACGTACACCCAGTCCCATCTACATGGTACACAGTCCCCTTACTACAGGTGCACTCACGGGTGCCCGGTACAAAAAAATTTTACACGCTACGGCGGGTCACAGGTCATTTCCCGGGGGGTACACAGTCCCTACACTGAGTACAAAAAGTACATACACATGAGTACACACAGTACACATGCTAGGTCACACAGTCACTACAGGTGCACATTGCGTGCAATGGTAAAAAGACCTTGGTACACACGGTACCCTACTAGTACACACGTAAAACCTCCGGTGCACAAATTTCCCAGATACACGGTCCCCGCCCCTGGTCACATCAACTACGAGTACCCCGGTACACATCCCCTACTTTAAAGTACACCCCGTACACCCGACATGGTCACAGGTGCACAACTACCTCAAGACCAACCAATCACAGTACACATACTACGGGTCACATGTACTCTGGTCACACGGTAAAATCTACATGGTCACAGTACCCAGCGGGTCACACAGTGCAAGTACTCATAACACAGTAAAAATCTACTACACACGTCCCCATGCTACAGGTACACAGTCCCTGCTACATGGTAAACCCGCCCCGGTACACACGGTCACATACTGAGTCACAACACAACACGGTACACACACGGTCACACATACAGGTGCTCCCGGGTCACAGTACACTACTACGGGGTACAAAATTACATCCCCGGTACACACGTACACATACTACGGGTCACATACACACTGCAAAAAGTACACCTGGCACACAGTTTACAACCTCCTAAAATAGTACAAAATCCGTTCCACGGTACAATTACTCCCCGGACAACACGGGGACACATATGCTACCAAACATTACGTCCACAGTACACTACAGCTAAAAATGTGACACAGTAAAATACTCGAGTCACACAGTCCCTTACATGAGTACACACAGTACCATACACCGGTACACACGTAAAAATTCCCATGAGTGCACAGTCAATACTGGTACACGTCAATACTATGGTACACAAAGTGCAAAATCCCCTACGGTACACACAACACTACAGAGTACACACGGTCACTCCTGAGTACACACGTCTTACTACATGGTACACATACACTACTACTAGTCACATGGACCGTCTACGACACGCACATACTACGGCACACAGGGTAAAAAACTGCTAAAAGGTCACACGGTACACATAAAAATTTAAAGTACACAATGCAAATTACTACTGAGCAAAAAGTACACTTTACGGGGTACAAAAACAATCTCAGGACACGTCAAAACTACCGGGACACAAGTACATCTACGGTACAAAACCCTCACATAAAACCCCAAAACACATGGTCACACATACTACTGAGGCAAAAAGGTACCCCCGTCCCCTGGGTGCACTACATACTCATGGTACACACGTCCGGCACTAGTCACACAGGTACACATACTACAGGTGCAAAAGTCCATACTACTGAGTACACACAGTCACAATGCTACGGTAAAACCCAAACGGGGTACAAAAATACTTACATGAGTCACACGGGTAAATACACATGGTCACACATTACAGGGTACACAGGTACATCTACGGTCAAAAGTAAAACCCTCATGAGTACACAGTACACTCTGAGTACACAATCCCCGGGTGCACGGTACACAGTACAAATGTCACATATCCCGGGTACACACGGTAAAATACTCCCGGGGTCCACGTCACACACGGCACAGTCACATACCATAGTACACAGTACACACTAAGATGCACAGGTACACTCTACATGAGTAAAAACACAAGCACATACACGTGTCCAAAAAGGCACATACTACATAGTACAGGTACACTCACATGGTACACATCCCCTTTACTAGTGCACGTACCATACTACAGGTACAAAAGTACACATCTACATGAGTAAAAACACAAAAAGGGTGCACACAGTACACACAGGGTACACATAAACTACGGTCCCCGGACCACAGGTCACATACCGCTACAAGTACACCCCCAGACACTACTACGTGAGTACACACATCACTCTACTGAGTACACAGGCACACCCAGGTACACAAAACCCCTCTACATGAGTCCACATCACATACTACGCACACGGTACATCTACGAGTACACACGTAAAATACTACGAGTCACACGTCACGTGCTCCCTGAGTACACAGTACACTACAATGAAACACATAAAATCTACATGAGTCCCCGGTAAAATGCACCCCCACTACATGAGTACCCCGTACAACTACCTACACGGTCACATCACCACAGTACGTAAAATTCCCTCAAAACTCAGGCACCATACGCACGGTACACATTTCACATGAGTCAAAAGTGCATACACCTACATCCCTCATGGTACACAGTACACACTACTGGTCCAGCATACATGGTCACGGTACACGCTCTGGTACACACGGTCCATCTACTAGTCCCCGTACACGTTCCCTACAGGTAAAAACTACATGGTCACACGTCACATGAGTCAAAATCGTCAGGTCACACTAAATCTACGGTCACACGTCAACTACATGAGTGCACAGTCATCTACGGTACACACATGGTCCTACACACCGGGTACACATACTACGGTACACACAGACACTACTGGTCACAGTACCCTACATGAGTACAAAACACTGCGGGTACACAGTAAAAACAGGTCCCAACGGTCACAAGGGCACATCTACAGGTACAAAATCACATACTAGGCACACAGTCACTCTACATGGTACACACACTACAGGTACACATACTACGGTACACAGGGTACACGTCTACCATTACACTACACGCACATGGTACACACGGGTACACATCCATAGTGCACAGTACACTACATGATCACACGTCCTCAGGGTCACACGGTACACAATTTCCCCATGAGTACACACAAGGGTCACTAACCACTACACACAAAGTACATACTACGGTCACAGTACAGCTACTGGTGCACACAACAAAATAAGTACACCTACACAACTACTGGTCACAAAAAGGGTGCACACAGAGTCACACAGGTCACATCATGAGTACAAAACAAAACACTGTACACGGTACACATACCTTGAGTCACACAGTACACATGACACGGGGTACACATACTACAGGTGCCACATAAGTGCCCCGGGTACACTTTTAACATGAGTCACACGTACTCTCCCCGGTACACACAGTACAATCTGGGGGGTCACACGGTCAATACTACTGGTCACACAGTACAAAACCGGGTAAAATACTACTGGTCACAGTCCAAAACTACATGGTACACAGTACATCCCCAAAAAAGGTACCCAGTACCCCAATACATGATCACGGTCACTCTGCGGTGCACACAGTACACATACTACGGTCCGTACAGTCACCCTGAAATTAACAAAACTACTTTGAAAAGGACACGGTCCCACAACTACGGTACACACAATTGCCAACGGTCCACACGTACACGTACTACTGAGTGCACACGGTACACCTACATGGTCACACATCCACCCGTCACGCTCACACAGTACACTACTACTGGTCAAAAGTAAAATACTACATGGTGCACACGTCATACTGATCACAGTAAAATACGGGACACAACACATCTCCCGGGGTGCACACAAATTTACCGTCACATGAGACACACAGTCTACGCGGTCACATAAAAACCTACATGATCCACAGTACATCTACGGGGTCACCGTAAAAACTACAGGTACACACAAAAAAACACAGGGTGCACACGGTCTACGTCACACAGTACACTGCGGGGTCAAAATTACACACCACCGGTACACAACACGGTACACAGTAAAAATACTACAGGGGAAAGGAAAACAGTCACATCCCTGCAATTACCAGGACATACTACGGTCCACGGTACAATGCTCCCGGGACACACGGTCAATCTACGGTGCACACCCCTCAACCACACGGTCACATCTACGGTACACACAGTACACCTACATGAGTGCAACTGGGGTCACAGAAATACCGGTCAAAATAACATGAAGTGCACAAGTACAATTAAAAAGGGTCAAAATAAAAAGGGGTCACACAGTCATTCTACATGAGTCACACATCCCGACATGAGTACACAATCTGCTCCCGGTGCCCCCTACACAGTACCATGAGTACGTGCAAAACCCCTACATTACCCACAGGTACACATTACTACCCCGGGTCACAGTCACATCTACAGTCACACAGTACACGTGCACATGAGTCACAGTACACATACACGGGTAAAAGGTAATTCACACGGTCCCCGGGGTAACATACAAAAGGGTCACACAGTACACCATCTACGGTCAGGGGCATCCCAAAAAGTACTTCACATGAGTACCACGGTAAACACATGGTACACAGTACAATACTCTGGTCACACAGTCACGTGCTCCCGGGGGTTACAACACAGTACATATACGGGTACACACATGCACGGTCAAAAGGGTACCGGGGGTACACACAATACACATACACTACGCGGGTACACACGTACACAAAAACACGGGCCCTACACAATGCAACTACGGTACACAACTCATGGTACACACGGGTACGGTACTACATGGTACACCGTCACGTGGGGCCCTACTGGTCACAGTAAAATACTACGGGGTCACAGTACAACTCAGGTCACACGTACCCTTACGCGTACACACAGTCAATCTACAAATACACACATACACTACGGTAAAATCTGCAAATACACAGTCAACTGGTGACACGGGGTACACATGGTACGCGTACACAAGTACACACTCAGGTGCACACAAAAAAAATCTACAGGTCACACGTACACATCTACCACAGCACGGTCAAATTTGCAGCTACACACAGTACTACTACGAGTCACACAGTCAAACTACGCGGTGCACACAGTACACTGCTCCCGGGGTCACGGTAAAATCTCGAGTGCACAGTACATGCACGCGGTCACACAGTGCACCCCCTACGCGGGTCAAAACCCCCCGGTCCAAATTTGGGACACACATCACATACTTCCCGGTACACACGTAATTACGCATATACACACAGCACTACTTGGGGGGGTGCACAATAAAATTCCCCAACGCCCGGTACACACAGTAATACTACTGAGTACAGAAAAATACTACGGGTCACATCACATGAGTCAAAATTTTAACTACGGGGTCACACGGTACACATATACGCGACACATACCCGGACACAGCCTGGGTTGCCGACTCATGAGTACACGTACACTACTACATGAGTCACACTACAGTCACAATCACATACACGTGCACAGGTACACGTCACTACTACTAAAGTAAAAGTCCCGCTACGCCCGGTACACGGTCACATACTACAAAGTCACACATACTGCTACGCGGGTACACACAGTGCATACTAAAAATGAGTACGGTAAAACATCTACGACACGTCCGCATGGTACACTCCTCTACGGTCACACACGGTCAAAATACTACAATAGTACACACTCAATGCACAGGCCCCGGGTACACATACTACGAGTCACACAGTCAATACTACGAGTACACACATACAAGGTCACAAACTCATGTACCCGTACAGTCTACAGGCACACGTACACCCTACACAAGTCTACGCGCACACGTCCAAAGGACACATAAAATCACGGTCACAGGTACATACTACGAGTCCCACACAACCGCCACACGAAAATGCACGGGTAAAAATCCCTCCTGAGTCCCAAAAACAGCACACACTACAGAGTACACACGGTACAAATACACATGCACACAGTACAAATTACACTGAGTACACACAGTACCCCCAAATACTCCCAAGTCACACAGTGCAATTCCAGGTCCACATACACGCTAAAAGTCACTACACGTCCCTTTACGGGGACACAGTCTACACCCCACAGTACAATACTACGGTACACACATACTACAAGTACAAGTCACAATACGGGGGGTACACAAAATACAATCTACTGCAAAAAGTACACGTCCCCTACAAGAGAACACAGTAAAAGTCTACATGAGTACACTACAAAACTCCCCGGTCAAATCTACGCGTCACCCCTCACAGTCACGTACCTACCATGAGACACAGTCGTGCTACGGGGTACACACATTTCCAAAAAAAACCCCTACAGGTACACACGGTGCACGTGCACTGAGTACACACAGTACACCTCATGGTACACACAGTAAACACCCAAATCTACATGAGTACACACAGTACACATACTCTGGTCAAAACCCCCGGTACACACTTCACAAGTACAAAAATACTACCGGGGTCACACATTTAAAGTGCACCGGGTACACTCTACTGAGTCACAGTACACACAGGTCAAAAGTACTCTCCCCGGGTCACAAAATAAGTCCGCGGGTACACGGGTGCACAACTGAGTAAACACGGTACAAAAACTACATGGTACACACAGTACAATGGTGCACAGTCACATACAATGCCACAGTCATCTACGGTCACACGTCACATTACAGGGGCCACGTCACTCTACGGGTCACACAGTACACATACACGAAACCACAGTACCTCTACATGAGTACAAAAGTACCCCGTCCCCAAACACGGTGCACAATACTGCCAAGTACCCCAATACGCGGGTACACACAAATATACGTACCCAGGGTCCGTGCACGCGGGTGCACACCTCATGAACAGGGGTAAAATGCCATGAATCACAACACTGCACCGAGTGCACACAACACGGCTACAGGTCAAAATTTTCCCTACCGGGACACATCACACCATGGTACACAACACTACAGAGTCACGTACAGCTACGGTCACACATACAATACACATAAAAGGGTACACACAACTACACGGGGGTACACACAGTACCATTACAGAACAAGTCCCCCTACACGGTCCCTCTACGGGGTACACGTGCCAATCCCAACAGTCACAGGTACCCCGTGCCCTACAACAAAAGTGCTACAAGTCACACGTGCACCTCCCCGGCACACAGTAAAATACATGAGAACACGTTCTACGGACACACACTGCTTCACACGGTACACTGCTACGAGTCACACAGGTCCCGTCTACATGAGTCACAGTACTACTAACACACAAAAAATTACAAGTACAACAGTGTCCCAGTCCCGTACCAGTACACACTACAAGTACCGGTACACAGACACGTGTCCCTAAAATGAGTACAAAAAAATTGCACATGAGTACACACGGTACTGCAATGAGACACAGTCTCACCTACCGTTTCTCCCACACAGACCTGCTACAAGTCACATTCTACATGAGTACCTGTCTGCACAACTTTCTACATGAGTACCAGGGTTACAGAACCCCGGCACCAGTCCTTCACTTTCCCGGTCTACAGGGGAGTACCACATGCTCTGGGGTACCCCGGGGCGTGCCAGAGTACCGTGTACATGAGTACCTTTCACAGGGTACCGTGTCTACATACCCCCATAGTACCGTGTCGGCCTGTCACGGGGTACCCTTTCACAGAGTACCTACATCGGTCACAAGTACCTCATGAGTACCTTTCTCAAGTACCCGGTCTAGACCCGGCTACATGAGTACCCCGGTTACATGAGGCCGGCACATGAGTACCTGTCGCCGTGCACGAGTACCGTGTCCATGGGGTCCCCGTTACAAGGCCATGGGACACGTCTACATGAGTACCCCAAAGGGGGCCCGTGCCTGAGTCCCCTGTCTACAAGTCCCCGTGTCTCAGAGTCCCGGTCTACGAGATCCGTGTCCATGAGTACCGTGCTAAAACCCGTACCGGTCTCAGACCGGTCTACGAGTACCGTGTCTACAGGGGCCGTGTCTGAGGGGCCCGGTTACATGAGACCTCACGGAGTACCGTGTCTACATGAGTACCGTGTCTCCCAAGTACCTGTCACATGAGTACCGTGTCTACAAGTACCGTGTCTAAATTTGGGTCCCCGTGTCTCTGAGCCCCGGTGTCCGGGTACCTTCTGAGGTACCGGTCACAGAGTACCGTGCTACAGAGTACCCGTGTCTACGATGTGTCTACGGGACCTGTCTCACAGTCCTGTCTCATGAGTCCCCCTGTCTCAAGTCCCCGTGTCTCATGAGTACCTGTCTCCCGGGTACCCTTCACATGAGTACCTTTTCTCCCATGAGTACCTTTTCAAGTACTTTTCTACGGAACCTGTCTCAAGTCCCCGTGAGGGTACCGTGTCAAAAGGGGTTTCAAAAACCGTTCTAAAACCTGTTCATTTAAAAGTACCTGTGTCTACATGAGGGTCTGGGGTCCCCGTTTTTTGGGGTACCCGTGGCAGTACCGTGTCTCGGGAGTACCTGTGTCCAGGGAGTACCGTTCACATGAGTACCTGTCTAGAGTCCCCATGTCTACTGGTACCGTTCTCAGAGTACCGTGTCTAATGGGGACCTGTCTACTGAACCCACAGGGTCCCCTGTTACGAGGTACCGTGTCTGGAGTACCTTCTACGAGACCCGGTCTGAGGAGTCCTGTCTCATGGGGGTACCGGTCTAAGACCTGTCTACATGAGTACCGTGTTCTGGGTCCCCTGTGACGGTACCGGTGTCTGCCCCATGAGTCCCCGTCTATCCCGTGTCTACATGAGTACCTGTCACCCCGGGTACCCCGTGTCTGCAGGTACCGTGTTTTTAAAGTACCGTGTCTACATGAGGACCTTTCTCCCGGTACCTGTCTACATGAGTACCGGTCTACAGAGTACCTTGTCTCTGGGAGGCCCGTGTCTACATGAGTACCGGGGGTTCCCGCGGTACCGTGTCTACATGAGTACCTGTCTAAAGGAGTACCTTTCTCATGGGTACCGTGCTCATGGGGAGTACCCGTGTCTACATGAGAGTACCTGTGTCTACATGAGAGTACCCGTGTCTACATGAGAGTACCCGTGTCTACATGAGAGTACCCGTGTCTCCCGGGACCGTGTCTCAGAGTCCCCGTGTCTAATGGGGTTTTTCCCGTGTCTACAGGGGGAACCCTGTTTTTCCCTTTAAGTCCGGTCTACATGGGGTACCTGTCTAAAGGGGAAACCCTTCCAGAGAGTACCCGTGTCTCATAGATTGTCTACAGGGGTCCTGTCTCAAGTCCCCGTGTCTGGAGAGTCCCCTGTCTAAAAGGGGTACCGTGTCTAATGAGGGTACCCGTGTCTACATAACCCTGTTTTGGGTACCGTGTCTAAAAGGGGCCGTGTCTACATAAGTACCTGTGTCTCAAGTCCCCTGTCTCAACCTGCGGGAAACCTGTGTCACAGGGGAGAGTGTCTACAGAGTACCTGTCTAGAGTCCCGTGACATGGGGTACCTGTGTCCATGGGTATGTCTACAGGGGTTTTTAACCGGTTACATGAGTCCCCGGTGTCACATGAGTACCGTGTCTACAGAAACCTTTCCGAGTACCTGTTTTTCCCTACCTGTCGGGTACCGTGTCTACGGGGACCGTGTCTACATGAGATCCTGTGTCTCAGGGGAGTACCTGTTCTGGGGTACCGTGTCTCAGGGGTCCCCGTGTCTACTGGAGTCCCCTGTCTGAGTCCCCTGTCTAAGGGTCCCTGTGTCTACGGGTACCTGTCTCATGAGAGTACCCCGTGTTCCATGGGGACCGTGTCTCGGGACCGTTCTACTGGGAGTACCGTTCAGAGTACCGTGTCACATGAGTACCTGTCTACATGGGTACCGTGTCTACTGAGTTTTCTACGGGGCCCTGAGTGTCTACATGAGATTCCCCGTGTCTAAAATGGAGTACCGTTCCAAGTACCTGTGTCTACATAAAGTACCTTTTACAAAAGTACCCGTGTCTACGGGCCCCGTGTCTACAGGGAAAGTCCCTGTGTACATGAAGTACCTGTCTAGAGCCGTTTTAGAGCCCCTTCTGGGGGAAACCTGTGTCTGGGGTACCGGCTACATGGGGGTACCTTTTCTATAGGCCTGTCTACAGAGTACCTGTTTTTGGGGTACCTTTTCTCAGAGTACCGGTTACAGGGGTCCCCGTGTTTTGGGTACCTGTTTTGGAGTCCCCGTGTCCAGGGTACCTGTCCATGGGGTACCTTTAATGAGAGTACCGTGTCTGGGGACCGTGTCTCATGGGGACCTCTACGGGTACCTGCCCTGAGAGACGGGCCTGGCCGGGGCTGCGTTCCTCCAGCCCCCGGGGGCACCGGGCCCCGCCATTTCCCGGACCGTCCAGGGCGGGGAAATGGGCTGCTGGGGTGCGGCCGAACTCCTGAGGCCCGCATTCTCCACACTGGGGCTGCATCACCCACTCAACACATGCCAGGTCATGGATGTCGGGACACACCTGTTGGCTCCTGAACAGACCATCTTCCCAGACCTGTAGATCAACACCGTGGCTTTGGGCTTCCGGATCCTCATAATCAGCGCCGGGAACACCTGGAACAGGGTCACGGGTCACAGGTCAGTGGTCACATGTCTTAAGCAGATGTGGAGGTCTTTATCTGGGTCCTGGTCTCTGATGGTCTGTGGTGGTCTCTAGTGGTCTCCAGTGGTCTCTGGTGATCTCTGGTGGTCTATGGTGATCTTTGGCGGTCTATGGTGATCTTTGGTGGTCTCTGGTGGTCTCTAGTGGTCTCTGGTGGTCTCTGGTGATCTCTGGTGGTCTCTAGTGGTCTCTGGAGGTCTCTGGTGATCTCTGGTGGTCTATGGTGATCTTTGGTGGTCTATGGTGATCTTTGGTGGTCTCTGGTGATCTCTGGTGGTCTGTGGTGGTCTTTGGTGGTTTCTGGTGGTCTCTAGTGGTCTGTGGTGGTCTCTGGTGAACTCTGGTGGTCTCTAGTGGTCTGTGGTGGTCTCTGGTGATCTCTGGTGGTCTATGGTGATCTTTGGTGGTTTCTGGTCGTCTGTGGTGGTCTCTGGTGATCTCTGGTGGTCTCTAGTGTGGTCTTGGTAATGGCAGGTGCTCTGGTGATCTCTCCTGGGTGGTCTATGGTGGTCTCAAGGCAGATCTCTGGTGGTCTATGGTGGTCTCTGGTGATCTCTGGTGGTCTCTGGTGATCTCTGGTGGTCTATGGTGGTCTATGGTGATCTCTGGTGGTCTATGGTGGTCTCTGGTGGTCTATGGTGGTCTCAGTTGGTGGTTCTCAGATCTCTAATGGTGGTCTGCGGTGGTCTATGGTGATCTAGTTAGTCTCTAGTGATCTTTGGTGGTCTCTGGTGATCTCTGGTGGTCTATGGTGGTCTCTGGTGATCTCTGGTGGTCTCTAGTGGTCTTTGGTGGTCTCTGGTGATCTCTGGTGGTCTATGGTGATCTCTGGTGGTCTCTAGTGGTCTTTGGTGGTCTCTGGTGATCTCTGGTGGTCTATGGTGGTCTATGGTGGTCTCTAGTGGTCTTTGGTGGTCTCTGGTGATCTCTGGTGGTCTATGGTGGTCTCTAGTGGTCTGTGGTGGTCTCTGGTGATCTCTGGTGGTCTATGGTGGTCTCTAGTGGTCTGTGGTGGTCTCTGGTGTCACTACCTCTGGTTTGTATTCTACATTTCGAGCTTGGTGAGCGATGGCATTCAGGTCCAGGAAGCAGCCCAAATTCACCGTGGCGATGATGTTACTGCACATAAACATACAAATGTTTGTTTTCCAACAGCACTTGAAAGCAGCGCGACACTAAGGACTACAACACTGACAGAGGAGGTCATGTGACCCAGAGCAGCTGCCCAACGAACCCTGTGGGGACTCACTTTATTTTTAGGAGGACGGCTGGGGTCACGGGGGACACGGGGGTTACGGGGGTCACGGACGACCCCCCTGCCGTGGGATTCTGGGAGTTGGAGTCCAGGCCAGTGCTGCTGTCTGCTGGTGTAGAAACCTCGTGATGACGTCATACTTATAGAGCTTATAGTTAGGGCTGAATCAGGTTCACCTGGTCCAGCCCCTTGACCGATATGCCATAGGCTCACCTGTGCCGGGACGTTTAGGATGCACTGATACCCTATCTCCTCTTTTTTCTCTCCTTAAGGATGAATTTTCATCTCTAACAATCACACGTTACTAACTCTGCTTTCTCCCCGGAAGTCCTTTTGACTTATCGTCTCATGGGGTCATCGGGACCTATGAGACAGCATAAATAGATCCCATCTGCTGATGGATCGCATCGAGGTTAGAGTCGTGGCCGGGGAATTCCTGTTCCTGACTACGCCACTGTCCTGTTGAGACCCGCCCACTGTTGAGACCTCCTCCTCCACCGCCATCTGCCTGATGATGGATCGTGGGAGTGTCTCCCCCATCGTGGAATATGCCTACTATGAACTATTCATACACTCTGTCACATCTATTGAATGTATTTAACTCTAAATCTGTCCTTCTGGGTCACATTACATCTATTGTTCTGTCCATCCTGAGAGAGGATCCTCTCTGTTGCTCTCCTGCAATTTCTTCCCTTTTTCCCCCCTGAAGGTTATTTGGGGAGTTTTTCCTGGTCCGATGTGAGGTTTTGGGGCAGGGGATGTCTATGTGTACAGATTGTAAAGACTCTGAGACAAATTTGTAATTTGTGAAATTGGGCTATACAAATAAACTGAATTGAATTGAATTGAATTGAATACTTGACACGTGTATTACTTTCACATTATGTTAAATTAATGTTTAGGACTTTAACAAACTTTACTACTCTTTTGTTTTTGTTTTTTTACTTTACAGACTTTTAAAAAAAAATCTTCACAAAGTATATTCTACGTTTTTTTAGGAATTTTATTTAACGTTTTTAAAGCTTTTTTAAGCTTTTTTTTTATTTTTTGTTTTACTTTTGAAAGAAATAAAGACTTTATTTAAACTTTATTTTTATTTTTTGAGGACTTTTTGTAAAACTTTCTTTACTAACGATACAAATTACTTTTAAGACCTTTTAAAAAATGTTTAGGACTTTTATTTAACTTTTTTCTTTTTAGGACTTTTCTGGACATTCTGGGTGAGCCGGCCGTTCCTGACATTTGTTTTAGGACTTTAAAAAAACATCTTCTTTACTTTTTTGAGGACTTGTTTAGGACTTTTGTACAAAAAATAATTGGCAACTTAAAAAAAGAAATTAGGACTTTAAAAAGAAGAAAAAAGTAGGTTTTTCTGACTTGTTCGTGACTTTTCTGGAAAGAGATCCGGCTCGGTACCTGAGGCCGGGAGCAGCGTCAGGAGCTCATCAGGAAGAGAGAAGATGTCACAGTCCAGGTCCTGCTCCTCCTCCTTCCCCTCCTGCAGCGGGAGACAAAGAACCAGAACCACATCTGTTCCCGCTGGATGAGACTACAGGTGTCTCCAGGAAAGTTCAAGTCCTTATGAGGGGGTTGAGTCTGCCTGGGACCATACCTCAGCAGGGCTCTAGCCCTTTGGTCAGCCCGGCATGAGACTGAGTTTTGTGCCCCCACCCCACACACACACACACACACACAATACTGTACATCACTGAAGAGACATATATTAACTGCTTTACTCTGCGTAGCAGTTTGTCACCCACTTATAATTCTACTATTCTACATTGCCAACAATACATGGTGCATGATACTAAATTAGAACAGCTTGAACACCCCTTTTTATTATTTAAAATACTGACACACACTAAAAGTTAGGATTAAATGAACTCCATTAAGCACCTGTAAGGACATTGAAGCAAAGTATGACCCTTTGAACCCTAACTGTGCCCTCTACAAACACACGTGCTTTATGCAGACGGTCCGTACCAACACACACCGCCAGGTTGAGTTGTGAGTCGTTATACCTCAACAACAAGGTGACCAGGTGTTTCTGTCTCTTCACCTTCAACACACAGCATCACCACGGGACTGCTCGGGAACATCGGTGGGATCAAATGATATTTTACTGGAGACCTCTTGATGCTCATCAGCCCAGTGAGACGCTCCTCTCATGGCTGACCTCAGGCTGACCTCAGGCTGACCTCAGGTTGACCTCAGGCTGACCTCAGGCTGACCTCAGGTTGACCTCAGACTGACCTCAGGCTGACCTCAGACTGACCTCAGGTTGACCTCAGGTTGACCTCCCTGTACAATCAGGCTGACCTCAGGCTGACCTCAGGTTGACCTCAGGCTGACCTCAGGCTGACCTCAGGTTGACCTCAGGCTGACCTCAGGCTGACCTCAGGCTGACCTCAGGTTGACCTCAGGCTGACCTCAGGCTGGTCTCTTTCAGGCTGACCTCAGGTTGACCTCAGGCTGAACTCAGCCGACCAGGCCACCTCAGACTGACCCCTCAGGCCTGTGACCTCCCAGGTGGCCTTCAGTCTCCACAGCCAGGTGCTGCTGTCAGGTTGTGTGACAGCAGCTCTTGGGACACACAGGTGTTACACTCTACAGGTGTTACACTCTACTGGTGTTACACTCTACTGGTGTTACACTCTACTGGTGCACCTGTACAGGTGTTACACTCACTGGTACACCTCACAGGTGTTGGCACTCTACTGGTGTTACACTCACTGGTGTTGTGCACCCTTACTGGTGTTACACTCTACAGGCGTTATACCTCACTGGTGTTACACTTCACGGTGTTATCTCACTGGTGTTATAATTTGCACTACTGGTGTTACACTCAACAGGCCACACCTCATGGTGTTACCCTCTACTGGTGTTACACTCACAGGTGTTACACTCTCTACAGGTGTTAAGCACTCTACCGGTGTTACAATTTCACTGGTGTTACACTCAAGGTGCGTGTTACAATTTCACTGGTGTTACACTTACAGGCAGACCCTGCGGTGTTACACTTCAGCAGGTAAAGACTCTACTGTGTTACACCTCATGTGGTGTTACACTCTGGTGTTACACTCTACTGGTGTTACACTCTACTGAAGTATAATTTCACTGCGTTACACTCTACAGGTGTTACACTCTACAGGTGTTACACTACTGGTACATAATCATGGTGTGTTACACTCAGGTGTTGCACTCTACTGGCAAGTTATGTTCAGGTGTTGGCACTACCGAAAGTACCTACTGGTGTTACACCTCACAGGTGTTACACTCTACAGGTGTTACACCCTCAAGGTGGTGTTATAACTTCCACAAATATACTCTACTGGTGTTACACTTACAGGTGTTACACCTCCTGCTAAAAGTTACACCCCTACAGGTGTTACACTTCATCAGGTCACACCTCAAGGTGTTACACCTACAGGCACACCTCACTGGTGTTACACTCACAGGTGTTAAGCACCTCTACTGGTGCTACATTCTACTGCACACTGGTGTTACACCCTCACAGGTGCTGGAAAATTCTACAGGTGTTGCATTCTACAGGTGTTACACCTCAGGTGTTACCTCTCGGTGTTACCACTTTCCCACGGTGTTACACCCCAGGTGCACTCTCGGGGTTACCCCAAGGTGTTACACTCTTTGGGTGTTACACCTCGGTGTTAAATCTGGTGTTTAAACCCCAGGTGTTACCCTCACGGGGTTACACTCTCGGGTTACACTCTACTTTTCACTCTAGGGGTTACACTCTACTGGTGTACACTCTGCAGGGGTACACTCTCGGTGTTACACTCACAGGTGTTACCTCTGGGTGAAAACTACGGTGTTACACCTAATGTTACACTCTACTGTTACACTTCCCGGTGTTACACTCTAAGGTGTTACACTCTGCAGGTGTTTCACTCTCGGGGTTGGGGGCACCCCGGGGCAAATTCTAAGGGTTACATTTATGTTGTTTCCTCTTCCCGGGTTTTTTTCACCTTTTACATGTTCCACTCACAGTGTACCCCCCTATTGGTCCCACCCGTGTCTTTTACCCGTGTTAAACCCCCGTTCCCCGTGTTCCTTGTGTTCTCTTTTTTGCCAGATAGGTGGGTTAGGTCTTTAAATTTTTCCCCCCCGGGGGTTTATTTTTCACTGCAAACCTGTCTTCAAAAACTTTTTTTTTGTCCCCGGGGGTGAAATTGGGGCCCCCTGTGTCTGGTTAACAGGCTAAATTTCCCGCCCCCAAAGGTTCCCCCCCTTTTCGGGCGGGGGGGGGTTTTTCATACAGGCGGGTAGGGTAAAAGTGACCCACGGGGTTCAAAAATTTTCACTGCAAAACCCCCCAAAATAATTTTTCTACAAAACTTTCCTCGTCTCCCGTGGAATTTTTGGGCTACTCCAGCTGAGACCCAGCAGGCTGCCCCCTTTTGGCCCAGGACCCCAGCCTTTCAGGCCTTTCGGTACAGGTGACGATTTTCAACACAAAAACTGGAAAAGTGGCGGGATTTTCAAGAGCTGAGGGGACGCAGGGTTAGGAAGAATATTTACCAGGGGTTTTTTAAAACTTTGGGGGCCCTTTTTAATATTTCACCACAAAGACTGTTTTTCGTACTCAACCCAGGTGGGATTTGCCTGGTTTTTACCCAGCGGACCGGTGGTGTTCCCCTTGTGGCCCTTCGAGGATTTCCCGGGAAACCTAAAAGGCCCGGGCTCCCCGGAAAAGGGATCTGGAAATTTTCCACCGGACTAATCTTTGGGGGGAAGGGGGGCCCGGTTTATTGTTCCAAAAAACGGGAGGGGCGCCGCCGGGGGAATTTTAGATGTTAGGACCCCGAACTAATTCCAATGCCCGGGGCCCCTGAGCTTGGAAAAACCGGGTTTTTGGGGGGGCCCTCATTGCTGCTACGGGCCAGCGGGAAACTGTTTCCAAAATCGTGCTCACCGTCAAAAAGGTGGTGGAATTTAATTCCCCCCCCCAGTTTCGGGGAAAAGCAACAGCCGACCCGGGTGGAATGTCGGGGCTCGGCCTTATGACGGGGGTTCAAAAACCAAAAAAAAAACTGGCTTTTCCCCCTTTTTGGAGGCCACCCGGGTTTTGATTCCCATTCCTGAGCCCCTCGGATTCAAAAAAAACCTCCGGAAAAAGGCGCCGCACCCCAATTTTTTTCCGGGTTCCAAATTACTGAGGTTTGGGGGAAGGGGGAGGATTTCAGGGCTTTCCAATGTTAACCCAAAAATCAGAGGATCATTTGAATGACTTTCCTGAACCAAGGACCTTTGAAGAAAAAAGGGGTTTCTCTAAAGCCGGCCCTCCCCACCGGATTTTTCTGTTTTCTCTTCGGGGCCCCCTTCCCGGGAGACTTTACCATTTTGAGCCTGGGAAAACAAGGTGAAACTCCCTCTTTACTAAAAAAGGGATTTGTTTCATCGCCCCGCCGGGTTTTTTGGGAAAGAAAGGGGCTCGAACCTTATAGACTCAGTCCACTAAAAATAAAAACTGCCCCATTCATCTGTTTTGAATGCTTAACGGCCGTTTGTTGGTTTAAAAAACATTCACTTGGAGAAAAAAACGGGGGTTAAAATATTAAATAAAGGACCAAACCGGGGGCAAAGCATTTTTTAATTTTTGAATGATTTTTAACGAATATTTTGGGTTCTGGTGAAAGATTTTTCCCCAAAACTCATTTTAACCTGGCCTTTTTAGAAAAGGTTAGAATGGGGAGAAGGGATTAAAGGAGGTGTCTTTCGGAACTGTTTAATCAACCAAAGGGCCCCAAAATAGGCATATAGTCCCCCCCGACTCCGGGAAAAAGGTTACTTCCTGGTTTCTAATTTAAGGGAAGTTTAAAATTTAGCTGTTGCTCTCCTCCAGTTTGACTTCCCAAGGTTTCCCTTAAGGGCCCCCAGGGGACTTTTTCAAAATTTCGAGATAGAAACAGCCCCCAATAATTAATCCCCCCCCTTTTTCAACTTTAATAGGGAAATTATCGTCTCAACGTTTTCAAAAACCGAGCCCAAATTCTTTGTGGGAAGGGAAAGGGGGGCGGTTTCTGGGGAAAAAAATTGTTTGCTTAAAAATCCCTAAATGGGGCATCGGGGTGAAGAACCGTTTTTCTGGCAACCAAGAAACTGTTTGAAACTGCTTCAACCCCGTCACCAGGTGGAATTTTTTTTAAAAAATTCAATCCTTTTTGGGGTTAGAATAAAAAAGATGTTTTTTGGCTTTGATCCCCAACCCCTTCAGAAGCCCCCTTATTAAAGGGGGATGGGGCCCTTTTCCCGGCAATGGACGGCGTTAAAAGGGTTTGAATAGGTTTCCCCCCAATTCTGTTTGTTCCCGAGGCTCTTCCCCCAAAGGTATCCATGGGGACCATTTTCCGGGCCCCCAAATGCAAAAAAATTTTTGGATTAACAACTTTTGGGGGCCCCCAAGAAAAAAAATGGGCCAAAGAGGGTTTTCCTTTCTTAATAAACCCCACTAATTAAATGGGCTTTCTCCCGTGCCGTTCCCCCCGTTTTGGCCACACAGGGTTTTGGAAGGTTTCCCCATCCAAAGGAAGCTACTTCTAAAGGGTTTATTTTAAAAAATTCATTCTTTGCCGCTTCCCCCTGCCAAAAAACCCCCACTTTCCTAAGGTCCTTTCCCCAATGACCCCAGGGGACTTCTTTCCCCTTCTGGAAAGATTTTTTACCCTAGGTCCACCTCACCTTCCAGGGTTCACCCCAGTAAAAGGCAGTGGGCTTCCAAGAATGAGATACCCCGTTTCCGTCTCCCCCGGAACCAGACCCCCTGGGGGCCACCTCCGGGGAGGGTTTACAAACCCCCCCAATTTCTACCCGGAATGGTTTAGCCTACTTTTCCCCCCGAGGAAGGGAGGCCCCGGCAATGCCCGACACGTTTTAGTTTGGGCGGGGCCCAGTTTTTTAGTTATATAAGGGGGGCTTAGCGGGGTTCCCCCCCGTCCCGGCCAAAAGGTTTTGGCCCCTTCCAAGATTCCCCCCAACCCCCCAAAAAATCTCCTTTTTCCCTTTTCCGGTCCAGATCAAACCCGGGGTCTCGCTTCAATCCCGGACCTTGGGTGACCCAAACTTTCACTTTAAACCGGGTGTGAGCCCTTTTCCGCCCCAAATAGCCCCCGCTTTAAGGGGGGGGAAAGGGCCTAATCAGGCCTTTGGGGGGGGCAACAATTCCTTGCTGGGGGTTGGTCCTGAGGCTAAAATAAGGTTTATTTACTGGCTCACCACGTTTTTCGTGGGGCCCTCGGAGTTGGCCCCAAAAACTGTTGTCACCACGTTCTGGGGTTCATGAATGTTGCCCTATTCCGGCTTCCGTTTTTTTCCCCCTATAACCCTCCATCTCAAGTTAAGGATGGCTTGTTCCAGGCTTAAAATTTCCCCTTTTCCCTGTTTCCCATTTCTGGTTTTTTTGACAGGGGGGTTTTCTCGAAAAGGGCCCCCACTAAATGGTTTCATTTTTTCAAAGAAAAAAAAGTCTTCAAAAACTTTACCGCTCCCTTGCAAGGGGCCCCCCCAAAGGGCAGATGAACACTATTTAATCATGGGTTTCCTTACATGTTCCACGGGGACATTCATTTCCCTCTGGGAAATTTTGTTCCTCAAGGGGGTTAACCTGCTGGGTTTCACCCTACATTTACTCGGGGTTAACCAATGAAAGGTGTTCCTCTCGGGAACCCAGACCCCTTTGGGGACACCTACAAGTGTTCCCACATTTTCCCTCTTTTTAACCACAGGTTCTCTCATTTCCCATGGGGTTCAAAGGTTTCACCCATTTCCCTACTGGGAAGAGGTGTTCCCTTCGGACATCCATGATCAGGGTTTCCGGGAAAGGGTTTAAACCCCCGGGGTTCATCTCTTTTTCCCCCCGGGGTTCACTTCGGTGAACTTAAGGGTTCATTTGGGGGTTCCCCTACGGGGCACCAAAAGGTTTCCTCTTTTAAACCAAATTTTCACTCCATTTCCTCAAAAAGGTGTTTGGGGGGTTTCCGTGTTCCCCGGGTTCACCACGGGCCTCCGGGGGCACCGCTTTTCCCACAGGTGCACCCAAGTTTCACTTTGGGGAATCACGGTGTTACACCACTTGTTCCCCTCAGGCCCCTTTTCCCACGGGCCCCAGGGGTTCCCCTTTTAAAGGGTTTTCCGTTACAAAATGTTCTCTGAGGTGTTTAATTTTTGGGACACCCCTTTTTCCTAAGGGGAACTAAGGGTTACCTCTAGGTGAACTTAAGTGTTCATTTATTGCACTTTTTACACTTACAATTTTACCTGGGCATCCGGGTTCCCTAAGGTGTTCACCACAGTATTTTTCAGGGTTCATTTTGTTCCTCTTTCATTCAGGGTTTCCCTAATGTTCACCCTTTTAAATCACATGTTCATCTACAGTGTTACCCCTGGTGCCCACGGTGTTACATCTAAATTTCCCCTGTTCCCCGGGGTTCCTTGGGGGTTCCCCCCGGTTTTCCCCTTAAGGTGTTAATTTGGGGTTTAAAAGGGGTTTTTATTTCACTACGGGGCCTTCTTGTTCACCCCGGGAAATTTAAGGGGTTTTCATTTCTTTTAACTCTTTTTCCCCCTTTGAAAACGATGGGTTCCCTACTTTAATTCTTTTTAACCTCGGTGTTACCTCTCGGTGTTACACTCTACAGGTGTTACCTATCTGGGGTTACACTCTGGTGTTACACTCTCAGGCATTTCGGTGTTCACTCTGGTGTTACACTCTACTGGTGTTACACCCTACAGGTGTTACACTCTACGGTGTTACATCGGTGTTTCACTCTCGGTGTTCACTCTGGGTGTTACACTCTACGGTGTTACACTCTCTGTTCACTCACAGGGGTTACACTCTACGGTGTTTCACTCTCGGTGTTACACCCCCGGGTAAACTCACAGGTGTTACACTCTACTGGGGTTAAATCTCTTTTTTACACTCTACAGGTGTTACACTCTACGGGGACACTCTACAGGTGTTAACTCACAGGTGTTACACCTCGGTGTAAAACTCTACGGTGTTACACTCTCGGGGTTACACCTACGGGTTACACTCTCGGTGTTACCTCTATTGTACACCTCAGGTGTTACACCCTACGGTGTACACCCCAGGTGTTACACTCTCCTGGTGTTACACTCTGGTGAACAGGTGTTACCCTAGGTGTTACCTCTGGGGTTACACTCTACAGTGTTACACTCTCGGTGTTACACTCTACGGGGTTACACCTACGGTGTTAACCCTCAGGTGTTACACTCTCGGGGTTACACTCTCAGGGTTACACTCTACAGGTGCCCTACGGGGTTAATTCAGGTGTTCCTCTCGGGGTTTCACTCTAGTGGTGTTACACTCTACTGGTGTTACACTCTACAGGTGTTACACCTAAAGGGGTTTTCACTCTTGGGGGAAAATTCTGGTGTTAAATCTCGGTGTAAAACTCTGTGTTACACTCTACTGGTGTTCATTACAGTGTTACACTCTCGGGGTTTCACTCTCGGTGTTACACCTACGGTGTAAACCCCAGGTGTTACCTCTGGGTGTTCACTCTACAGGTGTTACACTTCAGGTGTTACACCCCCGGTGTTACACTCTCAGGTGTTACCTTACAGTGTAACACTCTACTGGTGTTACACTCTACTGGTGTTACACCTCATTTCCCCACGGTTTAAAACCTTGTTACACCCTCGGTGTTACACCTAAAGGGTTTTCACTCTACAGGTGTTTCACTCTACGGGAAATCTACTGGTGTTACACTCTCGGTGTTACACTCTACGGTGTTACACTCTCGGTGTTACACCTAAGGTGTTACACCTACGGGGTTACACTCTAAAGGGGTTACACCCGGTGTTACACTCTCGGTGTTAACTCAGGTTTACACTCTCGGTGTTACACTCACTGGGTTACACCCCCAGGGGTTCACCCTCAGGTGTTACACTCTACTGTTTCACTCTCGGTGTTTCAACCCCCGGTGTTACACCTACGGTGTTACACTCTCGGGTTAATCCAAGGGGTTACACCCCTTTTTAACCCCTGTTACACTCTACAGGTGTTACACTCTACTGGTGTTACACTCTACAGGTGTTACACTCTACTGGTGTTACACTCTACAGGTGTTACACTCTACTGGTGTTACACTCCGGTTTCCTCTCTTGTGTTCCTTCGTGATCTCCGCACCCGGGTTCACCACATTCCAAAAATTCCCGGGTTTCAAACCCTTCATGTTCCCCTTAAGTGACCACTCACGGGGGGTAACTTTTGTTTTAATTAAAAAGGGACCACTGGGGTTTCACTCTTTTTGGTGTCTCAAAAAAGGTTTCCCCGCGGGTAAACTTCCAACCCCCTTTTTTTTTAAAAACCTTGTACATTTCTAAGTTTTTAAACATTTTTCAAAGGATAAAACAAATGGTTACCTCGGTTTACCTTAAGTTTACATCTTTTTGGTAAAAACTTACAGTAACCCCCCCTGCAGGTGGGAACCTCCTAAATGGAAAACCCCAAATGGTGTTACAATAAAAAAAACATCTAAAAAAAGGGGACTAAAATGGTGAACCCCAGGGGGTTTTTAAAAAATTTTTTTGTTTTTACAAAATTTTAATGGGGGGGGTTAGGCCCCTGAAAAAAACCCTTGGTGAGACATGTGTTCCCTCCCGCGGGGCCCCCCCCGGGTCCCCTGAGTGTTTATCACGGGGGTTTCCTTAAGGTGTAACTCACGGGGTACCCCTTTTTAAGTTTCCCCTTGCCGGTGTACCAGGTGTACCTCCCACCCCGGGGGTTCTTTATTGTAACACTCTGCTTTACACTCAAAGTTTACAAAAAATTAAAAAGTTAAAACCCCGGGTTTACACTTTTATTTGTCATTTGAAATTTTTTTAAATTGTTTTTTAAATTTTAAGAAATTTTTAAATTTTAAAAAAATTTTAACTAAGTTTTTAATTTCTTTACAAAAAAAACACCCTGTACACTCTTTTTTTTAACAACTTTAAAAAATATTTTTAATTTAATGTACACCCTTCCCGGGGGTTCCCCTTCCCCGGGGTTCCCCCTTTCAGGGGTGGTTAATACCAAGGTGATTATTTTTGCTTAAAATTTTTTAACTTTTACTTTTTATTTAAAATTTTTAATTTTTTAATGCTCTTCATGGGGACGACTGACATCGGGGACCAGACGCTCTTTCCCGGACATGTCCTGCTTGAGACTCTAACAATGCATCTGGCAGGGATTCCAAAAACGTCTGGGATTTTGCTTCTCGGATATTTGTGTTTCTCGGTTTTCATAAACTAGTATTTACACCTTACAAGTTTTGGAAATGGTATTCTCCCAGTATAGAGAACAGTCATTGGTCGATCGATCTCAGGGTTGCCAGATACACGATAATTATCCTCAAATACAACCATGTTGAGCCTTTGCACGACATCACCGCCTCCAATCTGGCAACACGGAGCACCTCGCCGCCCACTAGTTCATTGTTGTTTGTGCTATAACCCTCCCAGCGCCGCTCCCATAGCGCACTACGCGCTGTGGGAGGGCACCACGTCCTGAGGGGGCTCCACTAAATAGGCAACTAAAAAATCCTCAGTTATAATAATTAGAATGCCGATATTATTTCAGTCTAGAAATATTAGGCACCTTTTAGGCATGTATATCACAAAACAGGCAGAACAAGAGAGATGTTTAATCTCACCCCCCCCCCCCCCCCCCCCCCCCCGAGACGAAGTGTCCTCTTTTTCATAAACTCAAATCTGGTCACCCTACTGGACATCACTCGGTAACCACAATGACCTCGGAGTGACTGAGCATTATATTGATGAGAAGTGGGCGCTGCATTCACACGCCCTGACTGATGAAAACAGGAGAGACATGATGCTGAAACGTGCGCGGGACACTTTACTGAAGTTGCAGTTATGGAATGTGTCAGATAAAGGCACCACACTGAGCAGATAGAGCACCAGAGATGATCGCTGCTGCCAGACGACTGCCTTTGATCATGACCCTGCTTCACAGTCTCCAGCGTTCTGTCAGTGTCTCTGCATCACTGCGTTGGACAATGTCCTGACAGATTTTATGGCACTTTAGTTCATATGGCAGAACATTTAAAATAGAAGTGCGCTATACACTACTTTGAATTAATTATTGGATTTTGCGTATACAAATGTGATTAATCGTGATTAATCAGGGAAATCATGCGATTAATCGCGATTAAACATTTTAATCGTTGCCCAGCCCTAATATATATATATATCAGGCTGAAGTTTAACTGAAGCTCGTCGCGGGGAGCCTTGTGACCAAATGGTCGGAGTTGCGATCCGTCGCCCTCCAGAGGCTGCGACGAGCTCTCCTCCGGAGGAGGACGCTATGCTTTCACGGCGGTCCGCCGAGGCGGACCGGAGAACGACGAGTCTTTTCGTCTTCACCAGAGCCGCTTCACCGCGAAGCTTCAATCGGTGAGATCGAATACAATTGTTGCCTATGACGGCATATCCCACAGGAGCAGAGCTCGCCCCTGCTAACTGTGTATAACGGAGCATCGTCCGCTGTGTCGCCACACCGCGCGACTGCCTCTCTGTAGCGATTGAGATGGCGTGTGTGTTGACTTTGGCAGCATTGTCGCCGTGCATAGCTAGCAGAGTGTGTCCACCAGGCTAACGGAGCCCACGCCAACCGACAGCTACCTCCTGTTCCACAGGACCTCGCCCAAGTAGCTGAGCCCCGCCCAGGCTACTGGTGGGCGAATACAGCGCCAGAGCTGCTGCTATGGCTGGCCGCCACGCCACACCGCTACCCGCCAGTGAGCAGAGTGCCCTACCAGCTCACCGGGGACGCCATGAGGCTATAAGTCGACACTGATGCATACTGCACATGTACTCTCCATGACATCGCCGCTTACAGCTAGCAGAGCGTCTCCACCAGGCCAATCCACGGGGACGCCAATGCTGAGACTAGACGAGTGTCGACACTCAACACTAGACATGTTGGTTCTGACCATGACACGGATCAGCTTCACAGCTAGCAGAGCTTCCGCCAGGCTTACTGGGAGGCACGCCTACAGCTGACAGTGACCAGATACTAGTGGAGAGGGTCCTCAAGAGACCTGCCCCTCACTAGACATGTTTCCACAGGATCTTACCGGCTCAGCGGCTCACAGTAGCGCAGAGCTCTCGCTCAGGCTTACTGGGAGGCACCAGCTACAGTTGCCATACTAGTGAGAGGGTCCTCACTCCTCTCCCCCAGAGACCTGTCTTCAGACCCTCTCACTGTTCCACGGAACCCTGCTCCCAGTAACAGAGTGCTCTCGCTTAGGCTACTGTGGGATGCCAGTAATCACAGCTACTGTACTATTGAAGAGGTCCTCACTCCGCTCTCTAGAGAGGCTGTCTCCGCTTTCTGCTGTCTCCACAGGACCCGCTTCCACAGTAACAGAGTGCTCGCCTAGTTTACTGATTGGAGCCAGTAATCACAGCCACTGTATTGAGGCCAGAGGTGTCCTCGCACTAGACGGACTGTCTCCGTCCTGCTCCACAGGACCTGGGCCACAGTAGCAGAGTGCTACTGCTGCACCCCAGCTGCTACAGCTACTGTACGAGTGAGGGCAGCGTTCGCCCCTCCCCTCACTAGACGGGCTGTCTCCGTCCTGCTCCTCAGGACCTGCGCCTGCAGTAGCGGAGTGCGCCCGCCTAGCTCCTGCTAAGACCCCAACAGACAGGTCAGGTCAGCTCCAGGCCAGCCGACCAGTTGCAGCGCCAGCCAGGAGTCGCAGGGGCTCCCCTAGCAGTGCAATCGGGCATGCTAGCTAGGAGTAGGTCTGCTGACCGCAGAACCTAGCTCAGATAAGTCGCCACCCTAGTGCAGGAGGACTGAAGCATCAGATCCACCCACGGCTGATCCATTCCCAAGGGAGGACATCCCAGTGGCAGTGTCCACCAATCTCCTTACTGGAGGACGGGACAAGCGGCCCACGCTTCTGGGCCTGGTTCCCATTCCTCAGGCCAGCCCCTTGTAGGGGCAGTCGACGGCCCCATCGGGTTCGCTATTCGAGGGCACAGGAACTGCTGGATATACAGCAGCCGGAACCCCACGCACGCTAGTGCATTCTTCAGGGGCATTCCCAGCCCTGCCACCTTTTCAGTCTCCCCTCCAGAGACTATCTGAGGGGTTACCATCTTACGAGCAGATCACCGAACCCGCGTCCATGCAGGATATGGCCAAATGTGGCCTTCGTCCCATGCCATCCATTGAGCTGACTATCGATCCATCGGTTTTTCCCGCGGGACTCCGAGGCCGGATGACCGGTGCCCTCGAGCCCAGTCGGTTCTCAGGTGACCATTTTACTGCGCTTACTACACGGCAACCCCCATCCTATGTCATACTTGACTACAGCCTCAGTGATGCTGGCTGCAGGCATGTGCACTTACGCCAAGAGAACCTGGGCGCCTAATGCCTCCAGGGTTCAGACCAGCTGTTAGGCGGCGAGGCACCCTTGTTGGAGGCATGTAGGAACAACCTCCCTACTGTCCCAGTGAAATCAGGGGACCTGCTCTACAGGCGCAGCAGCGCACGGTGCAAGCCGGTTAGACCAGGCAGCAGTTATCTGGTCTTCGCAGGACCGTGTCCACACCCCGCAGACTCGGGGGCGCCACGTCTTGACTTTCTCAGGCTGAGCCCAGCAGACATCCTTCGTGTGTCCAGAGGAGATCGGCTCATGTCTGTCGACTTAAGGGAGGCCTTTTGTCAGGTTCCTAGAATGCTTCACAGACGGTTGCTCTGTTATGCTTTCCAAGGCCGTTATTCCCAGGCTTCTTCCATGTGGACTTCCCCAGGAGTTTCTACAAAAGGGGCATTACTGCCGCCCTGCAATCACCAGGGCGTGAGGAAACTGCCATCCTGGACGATCTGGCTGATATGTCCATTCTCGGAGCATAACCTTCATTGGTATAGCTCTAGATGCAGCCACTAAGGGGGCCTGCCCGTCACTCAAGCAGGTAGGTACTCTCTGAGGGGGCAGGCAGTGGTCTTATCCCTTTTTCCTTGCCTATGGGCAATGCTTGGGCTGCTGTCGCGCGCCTTCGCATGGAGGGCCCAACAGCCCGCCAGGGGCCACAGGCACTAGATGGGGGTCACAGTGGTGCCTCGGCTCTATCCCGTGAGGGTGAGAGCACACCCGCCAGAGGGTATCCCAGAGAAGGGTCCGCCCACCGGGAGGTCGCCACAGCAGACTCCCCGCCTCTCGAAGTGGGGCGCAGTCTGGCGGTACAGGACTTCCAGAGGACAGTCTATTCGCGACACTTGGGTCTGGAGCCACAGGCCATGCACCTAGCGCTCAAACAGTTCCTGCCATACTTGGGAGGGAATATGTACTTGTTGGGCGAGACATCGCCTCAACCACGTGTTGGCTTGAACCTCCAGGGGTCTCTAGGGCTGCAGAGCTGCTACGGAGCTCCCGTGCCCTTCTGATTTTTCTTACTCCGGTAACCCTTCACCTGACCAATTGTCAGGCGGGGTAGCGACTAGGAGAACGGAACCAGGGCGTTCCCCACATTTCTGCTGATCGTGCCAACTACTCGGGGTCTTCAACAGGGCCACTGAATTTTGCTGGTGGCCCCCTTGCGTCCAGCCAGGACTTGGTTCCTCTGGCTGCACAGACTTCGCTGTGAGACGCCACGGTGCCTCGCTGACATGCGGGACCCTAGCACAGCTAGATGGTGGGACCTGCCATCCCGATCCCGGCCGTGCCCAACAAAGGGCTTGGCCGCAGGAGAGCAGAAGCAGCTGAACAGAATCAGTCCAGAGGACTATTCTAAATGCCGGAGTGCCATCCGTCTACAAGACATGTGCAGACCGAAGCCGCTTCGACCAGCGGACGGAGGGACCCAGTACGGTGCCTCGTGCCTACGGTACTCACGCCTCCGTCATCCCTTCTAGTTAAGGGCACGTCTGCCTCTATCCTGAGGGCCTACATAGCTGCCATTTCAGGGCAGCATGCTAAAGCCGACAATGATGCGGAACAGCCACAAGCTGGTGTCCCTCTTCATAAGGAGGGCCTCAGTGACTAGCCCCTAAGCCCCCCCCCCCGAGGGCTCCTCCAGGGGACTTGCCCGGGGTACTGGACACCCTATGCTCGCCTCCCTTCGAACCCTTGGCAGAGGCAGAGCTGTGGTTGCTGTCGGCAAAGACCTTTCATCCTTGCCATAACTGCGGCAGAGCAAGTAGGCAAGCTACACGCCCTGTCGGTCAATGAGCCTTGTCTGAGGGGAACTCAGAGGGCTCGGGTGTCACACTGCGGCCTAAAGCAGTGGCTTCCCCAAAGGGTGCTGGCACGCTGGTCTCAACCAGCCTGTCCAGCCTGCACAGCTTGACCACCATAACTAGTCAGTTAGGGTGGATCTAAGAAAGGCTATGCCACTGCAGAACAGTGCCTGTTCCACTAGATAGTGGAGGCCATTGCCTGGGCATAGGTGGTGAACGTCCATGCTCTGCCATCCAGAGCAGGGTGTTGTTCACCAACATGCGTTCCCACATCACGGGCGACCCAAAGAGGTATGCCCGTAGGGAATATAGGTGCATATGTATGCAACAGCCTCAGGGGCATCGTTGCGCACATTCACCAGAGACTACAGAGTGAACGGGAACACCCTCCATGCATTGCAGGTGGTCCAGATCCTCTGCTTGAGTCATATGAGGTGGTTTCCTTGGGATTCCTCGTGACTCTGTTGATATAAGTCATCCAGTGCTAAGCACCGCCTCTGGCGGTCAGGAAGGATGAAATAGAACGCAAGTTACGTATGTAACTATGGTTCTATGAATCCTGGATGCCCGCCAGAGTTCTTAGTCACTCGGAATCTCGTGAGTTCGCGAGAAGATTCCGTAGAACTGATCTCGGGATGACACCGGAACTTATACCCGGTGGGCGGGTCATCCGAGGTCACGGGTGACTTTGTTGTTATTAATACTTGACCTGCTATGCGCAAAACGGAAGATATCCAGTGCTAAGCACCGCCTCTGGCGGTCATCCAGGATTCATAGAACCATAGTTACATACGTAACTTGCGTTTTCTTCCATATGGAACATTAATAAATCTTCATCCTAAACAGAATGTTTAACCCTCCTGTTACCTTTCGGGTCAATTTGACCCCATTCAATGTTTAATGATTGACAAGTGACTTTGTTTTTGCTCGGTCCCGATGCGCGCGCACGGAGCTCTGCGGCCCGCGAGACGGAGATCGATAAGTGTTAATGCAACGCGAAGAGACAGAAATGACATGCTGCTGTGGAGATACGAGCAACAACAGACGTTTAGTTTAATAAAAGAACAAAGACGTGCTCTAGAGAACATGTCAGGGGGCGGGCCAATCTCTTTAATGTCATGCGATCTACCGACACTACGCCGCGATCGACTGGCAGGTCGCGATCGACGTGTTGAGACCCTGATCTAAAGGAAGTAAAAGTCGTAACAAGGTTTCCGTAGGTGAACCTGCGGAAGGATCATTACCGATGAACAGACCGTCTGCATGAGAGCGGACAGAGTTCAGATTGAAGTGGTGGATTGGAAGCTCATTTTGCAAGTGACTTTTTTTTCGTCCCGACGACCAACAACAGACGGATTGGAAGCTCATTCTGCGCATGCGTTAAAAAACAACAACTAGTTAAACCTGTAATTGAATTAACTGAGTTAACGCGTTATTTTTCACAGCACTAATATATATATATAGATCAGGCTGCTCTATATATATACATATATATGTATATAGAGCAGCCTGATCTCAGCAGGACTTTTTTAAATGCTCCGCTGGCTCTGACATCTCCATTGCGGTTGAACATGAGATATAATTCGGTTTGGAGGATCCAACGAGCGAGGTCTTCAGTTGGAGGAGCATCATCATCATCAACATAATCTCTTTACTTCTTTAGTCTGGAGACTTCCTCCTCCTCCTCCTTCTCTGCCTCCTTCAGGTTCTTAGTTCTCTGGAGAAAACTCTGTATCCTGTCCACCCTGTACCCTCTGATGTGTCTCACTGTCCACTAGAGGGAGACATCTCTCTACCGACAAGAAGAAGAAGAAGAAGTGAAAGAGACGGGAGCAAGAGGAGACAAGAAGACAGACTCCTGGTGTCAGACAAAGACTCCTCTTGTTCTCCTCCTCTCCTCCTCAACTCGAATTTGATGCCTGAACCACCTCAGCTGACTCCTTTCAACATGAAGGAGGAGCGGCTCAACTCCTGATGTCTCATCTCCTTCCTCTATCTCTAAGGCTCCTAGAGGAACCTCATCTCCTTACTCTATCTCTAAGGTTCCTACAGAGGAACCTCATCTCCTTCCTCTATCTCTAAGTCTCCTAGAGGAACCTCATCTCCTTCCTCTATCTCTAAGGCTCCTAGAGGAACCTCATCTCCTTCCTCTATCTCTAAGGCTCCTAGAGGAACCTCATCTCCTTACTCTATCTCTAAGGCTCCTAGAGGAACCTCATCTCCTTACTCTATCTCTAAGGCTCCTAGAGAGGAACCTCATCTCCTTACTCTATCTCTAAGGCTCCTAGAGGAACCTCATCTCCTTACTCTATCTCTAAGGCTCCTGAGGAACCTCATCTCCTTCCTCTATCTCTAAGGCTCCTAGAGGAACCTCATCTCCTTCCTCTATCTCTAAGGCTCCTAGAGGAACCTCATCTCCTTACTATATCTCTAAGGCCACTAGTGGAACCTCATCTCCTTCCTCTATCTCTAAGGCTCCTAGAGGAACCTCATCTCCTTCCTCTATCTCTAAGGCTCCTAGAGGAACCTCATCTCCTTCCTCTATCTCTAAGGCTCCTAGAGGAACCTCATCTCCTTCCTCTATCTCTAAGGCTCCCAGAGGAACCTCATCTCCTTACTCTATCTCTAAGGCTCCTAGAGGAACCTCGTCTCCTTCCTCTATCTCTAAGGCTCCTAGAGGAACCTCATCTCCTTACTCTATCTCTAAGGCTCCTACAGAGGAACCTCATCTCCTTCCTCTATCTCTAAGGCTCCTACAGAGGAACCTCATCTCCTTACTCTATCTCTAAGGCTCCTAGAGGAACCTCATCTCCTTCCTCTATCTCTAAGGCTCCTACAGAGGAACCTCATCTCCTTCCTCTATCTCTAAAGGCTCCTAGAGGAACCTCATCTCCTTCCTCTATCTCTAAGGCTCCTAGAGGAACCTCATCTCCTT
This sequence comes from Pseudoliparis swirei, assembly GCF_029220125.1. Lineage (NCBI taxonomy): Eukaryota > Metazoa > Chordata > Actinopteri > Perciformes > Liparidae > Pseudoliparis > Pseudoliparis swirei. The sequence continues at coordinate 21,808,168 of NC_079400.1, forward strand.
ACTCTATCTCTAAGGCTCCTAGAGGAACCTCATCTCCTTCTTCTATCTCTAAGGCTCCTACAGAGGAACCTCATCTCCTTCCTCTATCTCTAAGGCTCCTAGAGGAACCTCATCTCCTTCCTCTATCTCTAAGGCTCCTAGAGGAACCTCATCTCCTTCCTCTATCTCTAAGGCTCCTAGAGGAACTCATCTCCTTACTCTATCTCTAAGGCTCCTAGAGGAACCTCATCTCCTTCCTCTATCTCTAAGGCTCCTAGAGGAACCTTATCTCCTTCCTCTATCTCTAAGGCTCCTAGAGGAACCTCATCTCCTTACTCTATCTCTAAGGCTCTTAGAGGAACCTCATCTCCTTCCTCTATCTCTAAGGCTCCTAGAGGAACCTCATCTCCTTACTCTATCTCTAAGGCTCCTAGAGGAACCTCATCTCCTTCCTCTATCTCTAAGGCTCCTAGAGGAACCTCATCTCCTTACTCTATCTCTAAGGCTCCTAGAGGAACCTCATCTCCTTACTCTATCTCTAAGGCTCCTAGAGGAACCTCATCTCCTTCCTCTATCTCTAAGGCTCCTAGAGGAACCTCATCTCCTTACTCTATCTCTAAGGCTCCTAGAGGAACCTCATCTCCTTACTCTATCTCTAAGGCTCCTAGAGGAACCTCATCTCCTTACTCTATCTCTAAGGCTCCTAGAGGAACCTCATCTCCTTACTCTATCTCTAAGGCTCCTAGAGGAACCTCATCTCCTTACTCTATCTCTAAGGCTCCTACAGAGGAACCTCATCTCCTTACTCTATCTCTAAGGCTCCTACAGAGGAACCTCATCTCCTTACTCTATCTCTAAGGCTCATAGAGGAACCTCATCCTCACTATCTCTAAGGCTCCGACAGAGGAACCTCATCTCCTTACTCTATCTCTAAGGCTTCTAGAGGAACCTCATCTCCTTACTCTATCTCTAAGGCTCCTACAGAGGAACCTCATCTCCTTTCTATCTCTAAGGCTCCTACAGAGGAACCTCATCTCCTTCCTCTATCTCTAAGGCTCCACAGAGGAATCTCCTTACTCTATCTCTAAGGCATCTCCTTACTCTATCTCTAAGGCTCCCAGAGGAACCTCATCTCCTTACTCTATCTCTAAGGCTCCTACAGAGGAACCTCATCTCCTTACTCTATCTATAAGGCTCCTACAGAGGAACCTCATCTCCTTACTCTATCTCTAAGGCTCTGAGGAACCTCATCTCCTTCCTCTATCTCTAAGGCTCCTACAGAGGAACCTCATCTCCTTACTCTATCTCTAAGGCTCCTACAGGAACCTCATCTCCTTACTCTATCTCTAAGGCTACTAGAGGAACCTCATCTCCTTACTCTATCTCTAAGGCTCCTAGAGGAACCTCATCTCCTTCCTCTATCTCTAAGGCTCTTAGAGGAACCTCATCTCTTCCTCTATCTCTAAGGCTCCTAGAGGAACCTCATCTCCTTCCTCTATCTCTAAGGCTCCTAGAGGAACCTCATCTCCTTCCTCTATCTCTAAGGCTCCTAGAGGAACCTCATCTCCTTCCTCTATCTCTAAGGCTCCTAGAGGAACCTCATCTCCTTCCTCTATCTCTAAGGCTCCTAGAGGAACCTCATCTCCTTCTCTATCTCTAACTCCTAAGAACCTCATCTCCTTCCTCTATCTCTAAGGCTCCTGAGAACCTCATCTCCTTTCTATCTCTAAGGCTCCTAGAGGAACCTCATCTCCTTTCTCTATCTCTAAGGGTCTACAGAGGAACCTCATCTCCTTACTCTATCTCTAAGGCTCCTAGAGGAACCTCATCTCCTTACTCTATCTCTAAGGCTCCTAGAGGAACCTCATCTCCTTACTCTATCTCTAAGGCTCCTAGAGGAACCTCATCTCCTTACTCTATCTCTAAGGCTCCTAGAGGAACCTCATCTCCTTACTCTATCTCTAAGGCTCCTAGAGGAACCTCATCTCCTTACTCTATCTCTAAGGCTCCTAGAGGAACCTCATCTCCTTACTCTATCTCTAAGGCTCCTACAGAGGAACCTCATCTCCTTACTCTATCTCTAAGGCTCATAGAGGAACCTCATCTCCTTACTCTATCTCTAAGGCTCATAGAGGAACCTCATCTCCTTACTCTATCTCTAAGGCTCCTACAGAGGAACCTCATCTCCTTACTCTATCTCTAAGGCTCCTAGAGGAACCTCATCTCCTTCCTCTATCTCTAAGGCTCCTACAGAGGAACCTCATCGCCTTACTCTATCTCTAAGGCTCCTACAGAGGAACCTCATCTCCTTACTCTATCTCTAAGGCTCCTACAGAGGAACCTCATCTCCTTACTCTATCTCTAAGGCTCCTACAGAGGAACCTCATCTCCTTCCTCTATCTCTAAGGCTCATAGAGGAACCTCATCTCCTTACTCTATCTCTAAGGCTCCTACAGAGGAACCTCATCTCCTTACTCTATCTCTAAGGCTCCTACAGAGGAACCTCATCTCCTTACTCTATCTCTAAGGCTCATAGAGGAACCTTGTCTCCTTCCTCTATCTCTAAGGCTCCTACAGAGGAACCTCATCTCCTTACTCTATCTCTAAGGCTCCTAGAGGAACCTCATCTCCTTACTCTATCTCTAAGGCTCCTAGAGGAACCTCATCTCCTTACTCTATCTCTAAGGCTCCTAGAGGAACCTCGTCTCCTTCCTCTATCTCTAAGGCTCCTACAGAGGAAACTCATCTTATAATTTCCTTCAAAATAAAAGCTCAGAGTAGTTGCAGGAAAACATCCAGGGAGGCTCCTCGTGCAGTTTTAATGCAGCGGGTCAGCTGGTCGGTGGGCCGGACACCTGATCCCTCACACACACACTCACACACACTCACACACACACTCACACAATGTGTGAGTGTGTGTGTGTCTGGTTTCTCTCGTCCAGGTTCGGTCCAGCGTGACTTCTGGTCACCTGATCCGGCGTCGGGGGGGAACCCGGCAGCAGGAGGTGGGAGGAGCCTCGGCGAGGCGCCGTGGCCCGGCGTCCGGAGGAAGACGGTTGACGAGCTGCAGCCTCACCTGAGACCGGGCGGCAGGAAGAAGAGCCGCAACATCCAGGTGAGTCGGCTGGACGCCTCCTCCATGTTGAGTGTGTTAGGAACATGAGGAACAGGCCGCCATCTTGGTTCTGCTGCTCGCAGAGTGGTCATATTATCATTCTCTGTATGAATGCAGCGGTAACACATGGAGCAGAGGCTTCTATACAACCAGAGGAGCCCCCTGGTGGTCAGGAGAGAGAATGCAGCGGTAACACATGGAGCAGAGGCTTCTATACAACCAGAGGAGCCCCCTGGTGGTCAGGAGAGAGAATGCAGCTTTAACACATGAAGCATAGACTTCTATACAACCAGAGGAGCCCCCTGGTGGTCAGGAGAGAGAATACAGCTTTAACACATGAAGCATAGACTTCTATACAACCAGAGGAGTCGCCCCCTGGTGGTCAGGAGAGATAATGCAGCTTTAACACATGAAGCATAGACTTCTATACAACCAGAGGAGCCCCCTGGTGGTCAGGAGAGAGAATGCAGCTTTAACACATGAAGCATAGACTTCTATACAACCAGAGGAGCCCCCTGGTGGTCAGGAGAGAGAATGCAGCTTTAACACATGAAGCACACCACAACCCAGGGAGGGGAGAACCATCAGAACGTCACTGGCTCCGCCTCCTGGCCACGAGACCCAGAAGAACCCCCAGAGCTCAGAGCTCACCTTGATATTTATGTTTGTTTAGTGTTTGTTGTCATGTTGTTGTTGTTGTTGTCATGTTGTTCATGTTGTTGTTGTGTGCCCCCGGTGGACGATAACGGTAACACACCCTGTGAACACTGCTTGTGTCTCCTCAGGGTCTGGGGACCTCCAGCAGGTACGACGCCAGGAAGAAGTAAGTCTTCATTTCATCCTCCTCTTCATCCTCTGCCTCTATGACCCTCCTCTTCATCCTCAACCTCTATGACCCTCCTCTTCATCCTCTGCCTCTTTAATCCTCCTCTTCATCCTCTGCCTCTATGATCCTCCTCTTCATCCTCAGCCTCTATGATCCTCCTCTTCATCCTCTGCCTCTATGACCCTCCTCTTCATCGTCTGTGAGCAGTAAGTCCTGATGTGATTAAGCGGAGGCTGGACCTCCGGATTGTGTCCGAGGGAAACGAGCGCTGTGCTAATTCAAGCAGCAGCTTCACCTGTCTGAGGCAGCAGCAGCTTCACCTGTCTGAGGCAGCAGCAGCTTCACCTGTCTGAGGCAGCAGCAGCTTCACCTGTGATGGTTCTGATCTTCTTCATCTGGACTTCACAACCAGAGAACAGGAAGTGACTGAGGAGGAGGGGCCTAGACGCCCTGTACTTCTCTGGTGGCGACCTGTCAATCACCCGGTAGCCACGCCCCTAAAGCTGCTTAATGGTCTGTTGACTCTACAGGCCATGAAGCACTAAGTGATGACATCAGGCTGTATAGAAGAAGACTTGAAACTAGAGACATAAACTCATGTTTACTGAGGGAAGTAGAGTCATGATATATACTTCTATGCAACCAGAGGAGCCCCCTGGTGGTCAGGAGAGAGAATGCAGCTTTAATACATGAACATAGACTTCTATACAACCAGAGGAGCCCCCTGGTGGTCAGGAGAGAGAATGCAGCTTTAACACATGAAGCATAGACTTCTATACAACCAGAGGAGCCCCCTGGTGGTCAGGAGAGAGAATGCAGCTTTAATACATGAACATAGACTTCTATACAACCAGAGGAGTCGCCCCCTGGTGGTCAGGATAGAGAATGCAGCTCTAATACATGAACATAGACTTCTATACAACCAGAGGAGTCGCCCCCTGGTGGTCACGAGAGAGAATGCAGCTTTAACACATGCACATAGACTTCTATACAACCAGATGAGTCGCCCCTGGTGGTCAGGAGAGAGAATGCAGCGTTAACACATGAAGCATAGACTTATATACAACCAGAGGAGTCGCCCCCTGGTGGTCAGGAGAGAGAATGCAGCTTCAACACATGAAGCATAGACTTCTATACAACCAGAGGAGTCGTCCCCTGGTGATCAGGAGAGAGAATGCAGCTTCAACACATGAAGCATAGACTTCTATACAACCAGAGGAGTCGCCCCCTGGTGGTCAGGAGAGAGAATGCAGCTTTAACACATGAAGCATAGACTTCTATACAACCAGAGGAATATAAATAGTATAATAGAAAATCAAACAAAAGGCATGGTGTGTGTGTTTGAGAAATAGGAGAAGCTCAGGTTTTGCTGAAGCGAAAATGTTAAATTAATCATCCAGAAGAGAAAGAGGTGTGTGTGTGTGTGTGTGTGTGTGTGAGAGAGTGTGTGTGTGAGAGTGTGTGTGTGTGTATTTAAAATAAGGTTTAATATTGAAAGTAAAGACAATCGTATTCAATCTGAGACGTGATGTTTTAGTCTTTAGTGGAGCGTGTTGTGACTGGAGGAGACGCAGCAGCAACAACAACAACAACAGCAGCGTGATTATTTACAGAACATTCAGCAAAACTCAGAACATCCGTCATCACACACTGTGACCACACACTGCACACACACACACACACTCTCACACACTCACACACACACACTCACACACTCTCACACACTCACACACACTCACACACTCTCACACACACACACACTCACACACTCACTCACACACTCTCACACACACACTCACACACTCTCACACACTCACTCACACACTCACACACTCACTCACACTCTCACACACACACACACACACTCTCACACTCACTCTCACACTCACACACTCACTCACACACTCACTCACAAACTCTCACACTCACACACTCACACACACTCACACACTCACTCACACACTCTCACACTCACACACTCACACTCCACCACACACACCTCACACTCTCACACACACTCACACTCACACTCACTCACACACTCACACACCTCACACACCACACTCTCCACACACACTCACACACTCACACACTCACACACTCACACACACACTCTCACACACACTCTCACACACTCACACACTCTCACACACACTCACACTCTCACACACTCACACTCTCACAAACTCACACTCTCACACTCTCACACTCACACACACTCACACTCTCACACACCCTCACACACACTCACACTCACTCCACTCTCACACACTCACACTCCACACACACTCACACTCTCACACCTCACACACACACACCTCACACTCTCACATACACACACTCTCACACACTCTCACACACTCACACACTCACACCTCACACACTCACACACTCCTCACACACCTCTCACACACTCACTCACACTCACACACACCTCACACCTCACACTCACACACTCTCACACACTCTCCACTCACACACTCTCACACACACTCTCACACCTCCACCACACTCTCACACACTCTCACACACTCACTCCACACACACTCTCACACACTCACACACTCTCACACACTCACTCACACACTCACACACTCACACACTCACACACTCTCACACACACTCACACACACTCACACTCACTCACACACACTCACACTCTCACAAACTCACACTCTCCACACTCACACTCACACACCTCACACACTCACTCACACCTCACACACTCTCACACACACTCTCACACACACTCCACACTCACACACTCACACTCCACACACTCTCACACACTCACACACTCACACACTCACACACCTCACACTCACACACTCCTCACACACTCACTCACACACTCACACACACACACTCACTCTCACTCACTCACACACTCACACACACTCTCACTCACACACACACTCACACTCTCACCTCCACACTCTCACATACACTCACACACACTCTCACACACTCACACACACTCACACACTCACACACTCACACTCACACTCTCACACACTCACACACTCACACACTCACACTCACTCACACACTCACACACTCTCACACACTCTCACACACTCACACACACACACACTCACACTCACTCACACCCACTCTCACACACTCACACACTCACACACTCTCACACACTCACACACTCTCACACACTCACACACTCTCACACACTCACACACTCACACACTCACACACTCTCACACACTCACTCACACACTCACACTCACACACCACACACTCACACGCACACTCTAACACACGCACACTCACACACGCTCTCACACACGCACGCACCCACTCTCACGCTCTCACACACTCCACACCTCACTCACCACCACACTCACTCTCACACACTCACTCACACCTCTCACACACTCTCACACACCTCACACACTCACACACTCACACTCCTCCACTCACACACTCACTCACACACTCCCACACACACACTCACCTCACTCCTCACACTCACCTCACCTCACACACTCTCACACCTCACACACTCACACTCTCACACACTCCACACTCTCACACACACTCTCACCTCACACACCTCACACACCTCACACACACTCTCACACACTCCTCACACACTCACACACTCTCACACACTCACACACTCTCACACACTCTCACCTCACACTCTCACACACTCTCACACACCTCACACACCTCACACACCCTCACACACTCCACACACTCACTCACACACTCACACACACTCACACACTCTCACACTGACACTCACCTCACACTCACCTCTCACACACTCACACACACTCTCACACACTCACACACTCTCACACACTCACACACTCTCACACACTCACACACTCTCACACACTCACACACTCACACACTCACACACTCTCACACTCACACACTCCTCTCCACACTCCTCACTCACACACTCACACACCTCACACTCACTCACACCTCACACTCACTCACTCCTCACTCCACACACACTCTCACACCTCACTCTCACACACACTCACTCTCACTCACACACACTCACCTCTCACACACTCACACACCTCACACACACCACTCACACACACACACACTCATCGCCATGAGACTATTGGGAACTGTTGAACAGTGAACACACTTTCCCACTTTCAGCAACGCTGTGACACACACTCACCATTAAGAATAATGGCCTCTGGCTCCGCGTTGCCATGGCGACAGAGGAAAGAAAGGCAGTCCACAAGGACGCCGTTCTGGCCTCAGATTCTCAGATTCATCGTTTCCAGCGAAGCTTCCTCCAGACGTGAAGAACAGAACCCCTCGTGCTGAGGAGGTCACGACCTCACGACCTCATGTTGAGGACTTCATGACTTCATGAGGCACCGATCTAAATAAGCGTTGAAGTCTGTAAATGTTCAGCTGCATTCAGCATTCGGGGATGCACAAGGTGAATCCAACATGACCCTGGAGGTCCCTCTTCACCTGTTGCTCTTCAAGGGGCGCCATGGAAACAGAGCCCAGCCAATCGGCAGCCTCCGCTGTTTCTGTTTGGTTTCCTCTCCGGGTTTCCCCTCTCACGTGAGAGTCTTCATCATCTTCTTCATCTTCATCATACCGAACAAAGTCACGTCTTCCTCTTCGTCTGATAGAAACCTCGTGAATTAAGTCCCATGATTCACTGAAGCTGATGCAGCCGCTTTAATAACGGCTATTAACCACGTTGATCATTTACACACACGCACACACACACACACACACAACTCAATAACTTCTGTGAAAATGAGAAGTTTATTGATTAAATCACGATGTGACTCGATATGAGAAACACTGAGCAGAACCTCAGGCATCATAACGGACAGCCGCCTGATCGCATATGTATTTATGTTTATTTATATGTATGTATTTATGTATGTTTATATGTATGTATTTATGTATATTTATTAGGGCTGTCAATCGATTAAAAAAAATTGACTAATTAATCGCACATTTTGAAATTCATTAATTGCGATTAATCGCAATTAAAAGTTAAAAGTTCATTCTTTTTAAAGACCAAACTTCACACAGAGCTGTGTTTCAAAGAGGCTCCTACCTATAAAGTGCCAGCGAGGTATTTAATATTGTGGATGATAAATTGTTTCTTCAGTGAAACATCAGATTAGTAAAAAAAAGAAGTATATTGAGACCCATTGGTCCTGTCATCTTTACCACTGAACAGCAGAACCAGTGGCCTTGGTGACTGACTGACATTCACATATGTCACGTTAACCCTCTGGAGGCTGGGGGCATTTTATACATTTTACAAAATAAATTAAATTCACCGTTTAAAGTCTTTTTCATATGACACACCCCCACGTGTTCTACATCAAACATTCCAGAACAATCTCAGCTCTATTCAATGAGGCTCATTGTCCTGGTGCCGTGTTCTCTGCTCTCTGACTGACAGGCTGCTAATGAGCCTCACCTGTGAGGTGGGAGGTCCTTTGTGATTTACTGAGTGTTCATTGGTTGTCTTTTCCCCAAAATGTTGACAGACAAACGGATTGACCAATCACGGTGAAGGTTTCGTGTGACGAGTTCTTTCCGCGCCGCGTCCCCCGACACGTCGCCCCTCCGTTCCTCTGTGTATCAGAGGGGGAGACGGGAGGAAGGAGGAGCAGGAGGAAACCCGACTGATTCATCCACCAGTTAAACTGATTTATGATCCTTATCTTCGCGGAGAAATAATTGTTTTAAAAACGGAAACAGTGTTAAACCGTACTGCCGCGGTTTGACACTCAGAGGAGTGTAAAAACTTCAACGAACACCGGAAGTAAACAAAGTTGCGTTAATTGCGTTAAAATATTTTAGTGCGTTAACGCGGCCAAATTAATCGCATAGATTAACGCGTTAACACTGACAGCCCTAATATTTATATGTATGTATTTATTTATATGTATGTATTTATATATATTTATATGTATGCATCTATATATTTATATGTATATATATTTGTATGTATTTATGTATATTTATATGTATGTATTTATGTCTATTTATATGTATGTATTTATATATATTTATATGTATGCATCTATATATATTTATATGTATGTATTTATGTATATTTATATGTATGCATCTATATATATTTATATGTATGTATTTATATATATTTATATGTATATATATATTTATTTATATGTAACTATTTATATATATTTATATGTATGCATCTATATATATTTATGTATATTTATATGTATGTATTTATATGTATGCATTTATATGTATGTATTTATGTATATTCATATGTATGCATCTATATATATTTATATGTATGTATTTATGTATATTTATATGTATGTATTTATATATATTTATATGTATGTATTTATGCATATTTATATGTATGCATCTATATATATTTATATGTATGTATTTATATATATTTATATGTATGCATTTATATGTATGTATTTATGTATATTTATATGTATGCATCTATATATATTTATATGTATGTATTTATATGTAGGTATCTATATATTTATTTGTATGCATTTATATGTAGGTATATATATATATTTATATGTATGTATTTATATATATTTTTATATGTATGTATTTATATATATGTATAAATATTTATATCACTGCTCTCCACTAGTCTCCTACTCTTCACTCCGTCACCTCCCGCCGCTCCACTGTGTTCCCATGCTGCCCCTCCTCTACGCTCTGTGTGTGTGTGTGTGTGTGTGTGTGAGAGTGTGTGTGTGTGAGTGTGAGTGTGTGTGTATACACTCATAAATGAAGCCCAGCTTTCCGCCTCCTCTTTTCAAACATCCCTCTCTCATTATCTCTCTCTTTCTTTTAACCAGTCATTCACTCCTGTGTGTGTGTGTGTGTGTGTGCTCCGATGCGTCGGGCTGCCGGTGAACAGGTGTTCACTCGGCCGGAGCTCCAGACGGAGACGCTTCCTCTCGCTGCGCGTACCCAGGATCCAGCCTCACATCTGGGGGGCCGCGGGGGTCCGAGCTCCCCGGAGACCAGCCAGAGAGACCTCAGCCAGCGGGGGGACCGGGCTCTGGGGGTTCTGCTGCTGAGGGGGACCGGGCTCTGGGGGCTCTGCTGCTGAGGGGGACCGGGCTCTGGGGGTTCTGCTGAGGGGGACCGGGCTCTGGGGGCTCTGCTGCTGAGGGGGACCGGGCTCTGGGGGCTCTGCTGCTGAGGGGGACCGGGCTCTGGGGGTTCTGCTGCTGAGGGGGACCGGGCTCTGGGGGCTCTGCTGCCTCTCCTCAGTTGTTACTCGACGGGTTCAGATCTCTGGAAACTGGGACAGAGTCAGAACCATCGTCCAGCTTTGAAGCAACTTGTGTGCCTCAGATTGGACCGGACTAGGTTCTGGAGCACCGGCCACCGGGCGTGCAGCTGGTGGTCCTCCTCTTCGCTTTACTGGATTCTTTTTTTGTTGTTGCTGCAATCCAACCAGCGTGAAGTCAGACTGCAGCAGGAGAAGGAGAAGGAGGAGGTGAAGGAGGAGGAGGAAGAGGTGAAGGAGGAGGAGGAGAAGAAGGAGGAGAAGACTGTCGAGAAGATGCTGTGAAGAGGCTGCGGGGACGAGAAGCTCCTGAAGAAGAAGAGTGGTGGATGTTTTGGTCGTGAAGGTCTGAGAACTTTCCCAGCATCCTCTTCTTCGTCATCCCTCTTTCACCTAAAAGAGTCCTTCATTGTCCTCAGCTCCTCATCCGTGTGTGTGTGTGTGTGTGTGCGTGTGTGTGTGTGTGTCTCAGGTCAGACAGGAAGGTCTCTCTCTTGGCTCCGAGGGGGAACCAGAGAGCAGGAGATGCTCTGAAGCCCCGGTCCTCACTCAGCCTCGACAGGTGAGCACACTCACACTCACACACACACACTCACTCACACAAACTCACTCACACACACACACACACACACTCACACACACTCACACACACACACTCACTCACACAAACTCACTCACACACACACACACACACTCACACACACTCACACACACACACACACACACTCACACACACTCACTCACACACACTCACACACACACACACACTCACACTCACACACACACTCACACACTCACAGACACACACTCACACACACTCACTCACACACACACTCACACACTCACTCACACACACACACACACTCACACACACTCACACACACACACTCACACACACACTCACACACACACACACACACTCACACACACACTCACACACACACTCACACACACTCACACACACACTCACACACACACTCACACACACTCATACACTCACACACACTCACACACACACACACTCACACACACTCACACACACTCACACACACTCACAGACACACACTCACAGACACACACAGACACACACTCACAGACACACACTCACAGACACACACTCACAGACACACACTCACATACACTCACAGACACACACTCACAGACACACACTCACACACACACTCTCACACACACACACTCACACACACACACACACACTCACGTGTTTCCTGCGTTCAGAGGGAACGATATGTAAACTTCCGGTCTCTTCCTGTCTCTGATGGACACGAAGGTCTCCTGAGAACTGCAACTCCCATGATGCATTGCAGTAACTCTGAGCTCTGGAGACGTCTGATAAAACATTGACAGTTTTGTTCCTTTACATATTCAATGAAGCTGCAGCTCTGATTCACTCTGACTGGCATCTTCGGCATAGCAACAGCCGCTGAGCCTTCTGGGTAATGTAGTGTTCAGAAGCAACATGACTGTCTGGAGTCTTCCTGTCAGGGTGGATGGATCCACACGTGGTGCTCTGGTGTGTTGGTGTGATACATACACTAAGTATAAAGTATATAGTATATATACTATAAATATTACATATAGTATATATACTGTATACAATATATAAAGTATATATATATAATATAGATATAGATCAATATTATTGGCCCATCGCAGCCGAAGAAGAACAACCAATCAGCCAAGAAGTGAAACTACGGCCACTTCCTCGACGTCGCACATACGACCAATAACATTTTACTGCTTACTGACTGTAACCACGGCAACGGCAGCATGTAAACATGGCGGACTTAGCAAGCTAACGTTAGCCACCGTTAGCCGATATCAGAGAAACCAAATGCTTCATTATTATTATTATTGATGTTATTATTGCTTTGCATTGTTACTATCATTATTATTAATTATTATTATTATTG
>NC_079400.1:21831303-21836303 GCF_029220125.1 Pseudoliparis swirei
TTGGTCCTCTCATGTTGGTCCTCATGTTGGTCCTCTCATGTTGGTCCTCATGTTGGTCCTCATGTTGGTCCTCATGTTGGTCCTCTCATGTTGGTCCACACACTTCTCTGGCTCTCTCCGAAGGCGGTCGCAATTTTCTCCCCCTCCCTTCCCATGACCTTCCCTTCCCTGCTTGGCTTCTCTCGTCATGTCTTGTCTGTCTCTATACTTGAGAGACTCTCTCCGTGCTCTTGAACTAAAACCATGGACGTAATCAACTGGTCCTTGGCAATTGACACCATCTTCTCGAGCTCGGGTTCGGGGAACCTGCCTGTCCTGCTGGGCGAATGTTGCTGGATACACGATGGGCCAGCGTGGGCGAAGTGGCGGGTCTTGTGCCTAACACCACTCTCCGTGGAGGACGAAGACATCTACCTATTCGGAACTATGATTACAGGATTTCTGCTGTTTGGTTGCGCTGCCCTGACATCGGAAAATTAAGAAGCGGTGACAGCTGTAAAAGCCCCTAAGGCTGCCCGACATGATTGTGCGTTGGGTAGAGTTGTTGGCACTCAGACTGTGGCATTGAACCGCCAGAATGATAACATCGTGGAAGCTGACGGCTCTGCAAATGAAAGTGGATCGATTTGAAATCCTGTTGGCAAGCGGGAGGAAGATGGAGGAATAGTGGTTGCATAAATTGAAATGCAGCTACTGGAAGACCAAACAATCCCAATCTTATCTGCTTTCGGCTCCTTACCAGGACGGGCCTTGGCAAGGCCGTTACTGGAACAACAACTCCCGAAGATCACTGGTGAAATCTCTCTCATTCCTTCCCCTATCCACAGACACCTGTGGTTGTTTTCTCCCAGGACCTTTCAAGGCTATCTCCATAGCGACCATCTTGCGGACTGAGAACTCTGTCTGTTGTGGCCTGGGGAGGACATACCAGAACACGCCACACGAACTTTCAATAATACTGATTTGCATTCACTACCCCTCCCCCATCCCACGCCTCGCCTGCTTTTTACCCCAGTGTGACGGACGGGGCTGTGGCTGGCGCTGCTGTGTTGGCGCGGACCGGCTGGCTGCTTGTCGGTGCTGGTTACCTTCTGCCCCAATGGATGGGCTTAGATCACCCAGTTGTTGGATTACCTCCTCCCCTTCCTACTCATTGCAAGTCATGTCTAAAATGTATGTGCTTATGTGCTAAGGTGTTTTCCTGCTCCACTGTACCCCTCTCGGGGCATAGTCGGGGTTGGTGTTTTTTCTCGCCTTCTTCCCTCATGTTATGCTGTAATCTTTCATCCACCCTTTCTTGTAATTTCGATGCTTTTGTACCTGTACTCTGGCAAACGACAAATAAATATATCAATCAATCAATCAAAATGTTGGTCCTCATGTTGGTCCTCTCATGTTGGTCCTCATGTTGGTCCTCATGTTGGTCTCATGTTGGTCCTCATGTTGGTCCTCTCATGTTGGTCCTCATGTTGGTCCTCATGTTGGTCCTCTCATGTTGGTCCTCATGTTGGTCCTTGTGGCAGTGGGGGGTGTTTAGGCTCGGCTGCTGAGTGGGTGGAGCGGGGGTGTGGTTCAGGGAACGGTGTCTGATTGTCATCAGCTGGACTGATTACCACTCTGATTAGCAATCAGTCCAGCTGATGACAATCAGACACCGTTCCCTGAACCACACCCCCGCTCCACCCACTCAGCAGCCGAGCCTAAACACCCCCCACTGCCACAGTCCTCATGTTGGTCCTCATGTTGGCCCTCATGTTGGTCCTCTCATGTTGGTCCTCATGTTGGTCCTCTCATGTTGGTCCTCATGTTGGTCCTCATGTTGGTCCTCATGTTGGTCCTCATGTTGGTCCTCATGTTGGTCCTCATGTTGGTCCTCATGTTGGTCGTCTGGTCCTTGTTCAGATTGGAGGGACAGTGAGGGCCAGCAGCCCAGGAGGCGGGGCCACATCGAGGCCATGGAGCGCCTGCTGCAGCAGGTCCGAGCCACGCACACACACTACTGCTGCGGAGGTGAGGGGGGGTGGTGTGTGTGAGTGTGAGTGTGTGTGTGTGTGTGTGTGTGTGTGTGTGTGTGTGTGTGTGTGTGTGTGTGTGTGTGTGTGTGTGTGTGTGTGTGAGTGTGTGTGTGTGTGTGTGTGTGAGAGCTGTTGGACTCTATTTATTTATTTAAATCGACGTGAGTCACTTGACCCACCTGTCGAAGCCTGTTAGCCGTTTTTTTATTTTTTTATTTTTATAAATTTAACCAGGAAATGCCTCATTGAGATTAAAAATCTCCTTTACAAGAGTGTCCTGGCCAAGACAGCAGCAGTAGCACGTCACACAAAGTTCCATACAATACAACATAAAACAGTGACAGACAATATAAAAAATAAAAAATAAACGAAAAACAAAATCACAGCATGAATCAAACCAAAACTAAGACTCAAGCCAACACAACCCAGCTCACACAGGAGCACATACCTCCGTCATATAAAACATCTACAGCTAGATGAATTTCCCTCCAATCTTTTCAATCTATTTTTAAAAACACCTAAGGAGACCGGCTCCCGGAGACCCAGGTCTGTCTGCAGCATCTCAAGCCGCAGGAGCAACAAACTTAAAACCTCTTTTCCCGTTTCCAAGCGGACGTGAGGGCAGGGGAGCAGAGGAGGCCTTGAGCAGAGGTCACAGGCGAGATGGTCGCTTCCAGGGTTTTCAGCTGAATTAGCGTCCAAAGATACGATGGAAATGTGGAGAATAGCCTTATAAATAAGGACATGCCAATGATTTTGTCTCCGGATGGACAGAGGTCCAACCAACCCTTGCATACAGGAGCAATGGTGAGTCAGAGCCTTGGGTTGGTGATGAACCTCAATGCTCCATGGTAGACAGTAAGGAGTGGAGACATTGAGAAGATGCATGCATATATAAGACATCACCATCATCAATCACAGGCATAAAAGTAGCAGCAACAAGTCTCTTTTTAGCATTAAAAGAAAAGCAAGACTTATTTCGGAAATAGAAACCTAGCCTCACTTTCAACTTCTTCACAAATTGCTGAATGTGAGGTTTAAAAGAGAGAGAGTCATCAATCAAGAATCCCAGGTATTTATAGGATGATACAGACTCAATCACTTTGCCCTGAAATGAAATCATAGCTGGAAGGTTTAATGGCTTAGTTTTTGAGTTTGTAAACATAATCAACTTCATTTTATCAGGATTCAACAATAATTTCAACTCATTAAAAGAGTGTTGCACAGTATCGAAGGCTGTTTGTAAGTGTAAGAGAGCCTGATGCTGTGTAGGAGCAGGATCGTCTGCATAAAAGTGAAAATTGGCATTTGGCACATTTTGACCGATACTGTTAATTTAAATTGTGAATAAAAGTGGTCCAAGGACTGAACCCTGTGGCACACCTTTTATTATATCAAGAGAACTAAATTGATGCCTTCAGCCTGTACACACTGTGATCGGTCTGATAAATTTTCAAACCAACAGACAGTATGTTTTGACAGTCCAATAGTAAGAAGTCTCTGCTTCATTACTGCATGATCGACAGTGTCGAAAGCCTTGGACAAATCAATAAAAGGGCTGCACAGTGTTGTTTATTGTCCAAAGATTCAATAAAATCATTTACTACCTTTAACGCTGCTGTGGTTGTACTATGTTTTTTCTAAAACCTGATTGATAGACAGATAAAATATTGTTTATGATTAAACTCCTTAAGTTGCTCACTCACAAGGATTCTAGTGTCTTAGCTAAAACAGACAGTTTGGAGATAGGCCTGTAATTATTTTTAAAGTGTGGGGTCTCCTCCTTTTAACAGGGAGAACAAAGGCGAACTTCCATATAAGGGGAATTTCGTTTGAAAGTAAGGAAAGATTAAAAATATATGTTAAAGGAGGTGCAATAAAATTAGCAGCTAACTTAAAAAAATATGGTTCTAGGTTATCCGGACCTGCCGGTTTTCTTGTGTCTAAAAGTTTAAGGGCTTTGTGCACTTCAGTAACAGTAACAGGCTTAAAACTGAAAGACTCACCAACAGTTTCCTGGCGACCCAAACAAGCAGAGGATTTCTCATGAGGATGGTTTAGAGTGTCAAACAGGGAACCAGAGTCAATGAAGAGCTCATTAAAACAGTCCAGCATGATGGCTTTGTCAGAGATGTCATTAGAGTCCTTGACAATGCAAGCGGGAAGCTCAATACCATTTCTACTTCCAGATAAAGATTTTATTGTCCTCCAAAACAGTCTTGGATTGTTGAGGTTGTTTGACGTTTCACTTAAAAAATGCTCAGCTTTAGCTTTTTTAATTGCAACTGTACAAGCATTGCGCAGTTGCCTTACAAAAGCAACCAATCTGACTCCAGATCCAGAACCCCTTGCTTTGGCCCAAACACATTCTGCTCATGTATTATCTTGGATAAATCTGAACTGACCCATGGAGTATCACGTGCTTTTATCCTGCACTTTTGAAAGGAGCATGCTTGTCAATAATTCCAATAAGACCATCATAAAAGAATTTCCATGCACTTTCAACATCACCAATGAGGTTGAATTCGATTCCAGTCATCAGAAAAGAGATCATGAAGAAACCCTTGTTCCACAAAATGATTCATGTTTAAGCTTTATGATGATCACCTTAGTTTTGAATTTTGTACATCTAACTGTGGCAATAACACAATGATCGCTAATGCTGTCAGAAAATACTGGCAGGAGAATGACTTTATGGGACATTAGTTATAATAAGATCGATCAAGAAGATTTTCAGGACATTTAAGATTAGGTCTAGTAGGCATGTCAACAATCAAAAAAGATTTAGTGAATCACATTGTGCCCTAAAATGATCGAGACACTGTCAATCCAGTTCAAATTGGAGGTCACCAATCAAAACAATTTCATTAAAATGTAATCCTGATATGAGTTGCATGTAAGAGGAAGAGCTTCACTGACTGCTGATGGTGTCCACTATAGCAACCAACCACAGTAATATGAAGCCTTTTAGATACCTCCCAGATC